>NC_136419.1:82407500-82635000 GCF_052625555.1 Lactuca saligna
TAGAAATTTAGATTTTGTTTTAAACTTTATTACAAATTTGTTAAATTTCTTTATCTAACCAATCCATCTCAATTTTTATTTATTTATTTATCCATAATATTAGAATGTTATTAATCTTTTAAAATTTAATATTGTTTTTAAGAATCGAACTATTCAAAATGTTTTCAAATTGCTCACAAGCTCGCTTAGTTAATTATGTAGAAATTTAGATTTTGTTTTAAACATTATTATAGATTTGTTAAATTACTTTATCTTACCAATCCATCTCAATATATATATATATATATATATATATATATATATATATATATATATATATATATATATATATATATATATATATATATATATAAATGTTGTGCACCCTTAGGAACACTAAAGTTCCTAAGAGGTTGCCAGAAATGGTCACTTCATTATGGGTTTATTTGCAGTTTCGGCTTCGTGGGCATTTTATGGAATTTTATACATTCTTTGGACATGTGTTTATCATCGTTCAATGCTTCTGGGTTCTTCTGAACCCTCATTTATCTCTTCTCTAATATCAGTTACTTTCTCTTGCCTTCTGGATGGTTCCGTCCACCGCCCTACATGGCGTCGTTGAACACCGATTTACCCTCCAATGCCTACCACCTCTAATACCGATGCTTTCCCATTTCTTTGTATCTTCCAGCTTCGATTACACCTCAACGATTCTAATTGTAAGAGGAATCGGTAGAGTCGGTGGTTCTACCGTCATCGTTCTCTCTTACTTCTCCCTGACCTTTGATCTTTGTTCTTCTCTTTGTTTAAAATAAAAAATCTAGCACACAGATACAATCATGTCCATCCTTTTACTCGATAGTAGCTGATTCTTCTTTTCCATTTTCAAAGAGAAATATGCACTCCTTCCTCCCTAGTGAATAAACCTAATGCCAACCGCCGCCCATTGCACCTCCATCGCACTCATTAAACCTCCAACATCATCACATCCACTATCAACGACATCCGCCTTCAGAAACCCTAAACCACCACCGCACACAACCGCTATGCTTCATGAGTTCCTTTTTTAATTTATCTATGTAGATAAACCCTACACACAACTGTAACCAGTGCTACTAATCTTCTCTCCAAAAAACTTTCAACCATCGTGACTCACATCTCTAAAGACCTTAAACACTGTCAAGTCCTTATATCATGTTTGTTTATTTGGTTTATGTAGACAGATCAACATATACAGGTAAGAGTTTCATGATGTTTTTATTAATTGTCAGTGTTGAATTGTTGAGTGTTTCATCTACATGGAACTGACAACTATTTTGTGGTTATTATTTCAGATTTGGCCATGGTTTCGTCTGTCGCATACACAAATGTATATCATTAGGTAATCTTTCTGCATTCAGACTTGCTTTTCACACACACAAATTCATATTCATGTCTATTTTAATTTCAGGCTTTCTGTGGTACGTGTTTCTAAATTTAGGCTTTAAATACATGAAAATCAAATACAACGACCGCTCCACATATAGTTTATGTTTTTTTTTTTTTTTTTTTTTCATTTCATTATTTCTTTCTCTGATTTTTTTTGTTTTAATAATGTTATTAGTTTTTGAATCGTAAGTAGGTGTTGTTTGGTTTTTTGATTTTAGTCATTCTTGAATAGATCCATAAAAAGATAAACAACTATAATTATTTCAAAATATTAAGCAGGTCTAATGATATACAACAAATTATACCATATCATATATGTGAGTAGTTTGACATCAGAATCAATTTCAATTTCATTTGTTTTTAAAATCCACGTGTCTTTGCTCAATGGTTTTGGGAGAGTTGTAGGTTGAATGTTCCTCTCATAATCACTAACATGTGATTTCAGATATTATAAAGTAAAATCTAAATTGAAAAAAAAATAGATTTTTATTTATATGAATCATTTACAGCCTGTCATATTTTTATTGTAATGTGCAGAATGTGGGGAACCATTAAATTGTAATTTCTGTAAATCAGGTGGATAATGTTCATAAACGACCTTGGATTTGATTTCAATCCTGGTGCGCAGCTGCAAGAAATGTATATGTCATATAATTTAGACTTGGAATTAGAGATTCCATTCCATGGTTACCAAAGGGATAGAATTCAATTTTGTTCTTCCTTTTATTAATGGAAAGACCAAAATGCCCTTTTGAAAACACTCGGCTAACAAAATTATTTGTTTCAGGTATCTTTGTTAGCGAAAGCCAAACCACATTTATTCCAAAAAAAAGGCTCATTTAGTGCATTCAAATAAATATTGGTTCATAAAGTCAAACATTTGCTACCATTGTGGTTGTTTACGTACTACGCTTCATTTTTTTGTTAATGCAACTTTCCTTATGCCTACAGTGATATATTTGCAAGTTTTACCAATTCTATTTTCTGGCCTCAGTTATACTCTACAATCATGCCTAGGTCCAACTTCTTTTTAATTTCTTTCACTATATTTGTCACACCCCGAAACCGAAGGCAGAAACGTTTTGGGACGGACTCCACGTTGATTGTCAAATCCAATGCACATAGTAAGCAAAGTAAACAACCATTCCATTACATATTAGAATTTATATATGTTCAAAAGTACAGTGTTACAAGTGTTATACATATGTATATATGAACAAAAGTAGAGACGAGTCTTCTGTACGCTCCATATTCTCCAAAAGGATTGCTGGGTACCTGTCTAATATGGACCTGAGAATACAAGGAGTTTGAAAATCAGCATAAAGCTGGTAAGTTCATAAGATGTTTGTTGTTGAAAATGTACAAGTTCCCTTTGGTTTTCCGAAAAGTTTGTTATCCAAGAAAATCCCATATTTTCTTATAAGTATTGTTTAGTTAACTGTTTTATTACACGAATTTGGTTATGTTCAATTGTTATCCTAGGAAAATCCTATATTTTCCTAAAAGTAAGTTTAGTTATTGAATCCCAATGTAATGTATATTAGCTAGGTATTCTGATATCCTAATTGTGTTACACTTGAATGTACCTAGATGCGTGCCTTCGCATTCGCAATCCTATTCTTAATCATATTCATATTCGTATTTTATATTTGTATTCGTACTCATATTTATATTCGTATTCGTATTCGCATTCGTATTTGTATTCATAGTCCTATTCCTAATCCTATTCGTATTCGCATTCGTATTCCTAGTCCTATTCCTAATCCTATTCGTATTCGTATTCTTATTCGCATTCGTATTCGTATTCCTAGTTCTATTCCTAATCCTATTCGATTTGTATTCGTATTCGTATTCGTATTCCTACTCCTAATCCTAATACTATTCGTACTCTTATTCGTATTCGCATTCGTATTCGTATTCACATTATTACTTTGGTATTCCTATTCGTTCTATTCCTAGTTATACTTTCGTATTCGTTCTGTTCCTAGTTGTACTTTCGTATTCGTATCTGTATTAGTTCTAATTTATGATTAGTATGAATTATTCGTAGATTATGAAATATAAGTTAGATTGTAACACTTTATCAAGAAATTTATGATTAGTCTGAAAGCTAACTTCGTAATTCGAACAATTTGATTAACACAGTTTTTGATATTAAAAACATACATAATATAGACATTTGAACTGAAAACAATAAGTTTGAGTACAAGATTTCCTTGTACTTTTGCTTGTATTCCCCCTGAAAACATTTGAAAAACATTTGAAAAAGGGTAGGGGTATCAACTGACCAGTCGAGAAGCGTGTCAGATTGGATGCTAAGTGTCGGTTCTGGGCTTGATAATGTGTGAGGTTCCTATTTAATATGAAATGATATACAAATGTATCTAATTAGACTTTAAATCACTAATTAGATACGATTATACACTCTAAGACGTGAAAACACTTCAAATCAAGTGTTTGGAGTGACCTGGGTGCATCTAAGGTCGTATATGGCTTGGATAATGTGTTTACTCTTCGAGAGTAAACTCCTTATGGAGTTTTCGGCCCTAAGACCAACTCCACATGAGTTCACAGCCGTGAACTCATGGGTGAGGGATTTATGGTGCTAAATGGCCTTATATGACTTGGGAAAATTACCTAGGATCAAATCTAGGGCATAAGAATGGATTTAACTCACTTAGGGACCATTTAATGGAGTTTACGATAGTAAACTAGGTGTGTACAACCGTAAACTCCCACATACCCATTCCTTATGTGTTTTGGTGGTCTTTGGACAATCACATGTGATTTAAACTAATTTTACAAGCCTAATATGGAATTTTGGGCATCATTTGACTATGTTATAGGAGTTTACGGCCGAGGAACCCATCCTTTGGGGGGGGGGGGGGTTACTGCCGTGAACTCCTAAGGTAGGGGTTTTCATTGAGTTTAAGGCTTCTAATTCGTTTGTGGTTGCTTCTAGACTTTATTCCAAGGCTATTAGTGTGTTTAAATGGCATTTTGACACTTTAAAATGAGTTTACTCCCTATGGTATGGATTTTACAGCCCAAGCATGTTCTTGTGTAGTAAACTCATGTTTACTCTCCAAAAATTAAGTTCAAGGTGTTCTAAGTCCCGATTGGTAAGCCCCTAAGTCATATCTAAGCTCCAAAGGTCGATTAGAAGGGTTTTTGGGTTCCAAAACCCAATTTATATGAGTTCATGGACTAGGACTGTTATAGGGCCATAAACTCATGAATATGGTCCTATTCCATAGATTAACCACGAATTTGAAGGTCTAATATGCTATACTAGGAGTTAGGGTAGTTACCTTGATGATTTGGAGCTTAAATTTGATGATTTTGGACCTAAATCTTGAGTTTGAGGAGAGAGGTTAGAGAGAGTAGTGAGAGAGAGGAAAGGCTTCAAATGAAGTCTTTTGAGCTTTAAATAGGTCCTAATTTCGGGACACGGTGGAATTCTACCCGATACCGACGTTAAACGGGGCTTTTGGTCGCACCCGATTAAGTTGTCGTAACCCGACGGGACAAATTCTAAAATTTATCCAATTATCATATTGGGGTGTTTTCTTGAGTTTATAATGGGTTTGGATACTAATTAAGTCATAATAGAAGTCTCAGAATAAATGACTTAGTTTATAAAAAAGTAAACGGAAATGATTTGAAAAGGACGAATTTTATAAACGGAAACGGGTTTCGGCGATGGAACGAACTTCGGGTTGTCACATTATCCCCCCGTTAGAGGGAATTTCATCCCGAAATTCAAACTCTAGATACAATGTATGGATTCGAAAAGAAATACATATACTTCTACTTTGTTGGATTTTTGCGCTCTCAAGTGAATTCGAGTTCTAGTGTGGCTTTCCGACGAATCTTCACTGTTTGGATATGACTTTGTTTCGTACGTTAGTCTCTCGATCTAGGATTTGATTGGTTCTACCATGGGGTTCAGAATTTCATTGATTTCGGTCTTATCGAAGGAATTTCTAGGGTTTCATCGGGTAGACACTCCTTAAAAACAGAGACGTGGAATACCGGATGGATGCTGCTAAGTCCTGAGAGTAATTGGAGTTTGTAGGCTACGGAATCAATCCTAATGAGGATTTTCGAAAAGTTCTATGTTTATGAAGAGGTTCGAATGAATAGCTAACAATTTATCTTTTAGGACTAGAATTGAAAAGTATTGCAAGTAGAAGGGTTGTCGAAGAGGATTATACCTGTGGCAACGGTGGGATCGGTGGCTGCCTCACCTTGTCCTATAGCTAGGATTCTTCCAGTGTTGCCTGTTGTTGCTGCATTGGGGCAGTTTCTCTTATAATGCCCGACTTTACCACAACCATAACAGGCCTGACTGATGCCCGCTTTGGAAGCTTGATTTGTTGGTGTTCTGCAACTTCGCGCAAGGTGACCCTCCTGGCCACAATTTTTGCAAAATTTCACACGACAAGGACCGGGGATGCGGTGGTGGTAATTGCACTGGTTACACCACGGAAGAATACTGCCATATCCAGTGATAGGTGCTTGGGATGAGGGACCGATGACAGATACAACAGCAGGGGTAGTGGCAGCGTGGACTGCCACCATCTATTGTTTCTTCGAGAACTCCTATGAAGGTTGACTCTTCTCCCTTGTCTCCCAAAATTTTCTTTTCTCACCACTTACTGTCAGCTCAGAAGTGGTGGCTGCTCCCTCTATGTTCTCACTATGGTCGATCAGGATTTGTGCTAGGCATTTTGCGCTGTCGTATGTATGCAGCTTCGCAACTAAAACGTTCCCTTTGGTTGGCTGGGTTAACCCCCAGATAAACCTCTCAATCTTCTTACTTTCCAGGGTAACCATCCCTAGACAAAGAAGCGCCAAGTCATCAAACCTTGAAGTGTAAGTGGCGATATCGGAACCTTTCATCTTCAGGTTCCAGAGTTCATGCTCCAGCTTCTGAATTTCACCGCGAGGGCAATACTCCGCACGCAGAAGTTCCTTCATAACTTCCCAACCCATAGCATTGGCTACATGTAGATTTAGGGATTTGACTCGGCCGTTCCACCAAGTTAGAGCTTTATCGGTGAGAGTGCAGGCGACAAATTCCACCTTGTCAGATTCTGAACAAGAACAGATCTCGAAGATAGATTCAATTTTCTTTAACCACCTAGTTAGAGCAATGACACCTCCTGTGCCATCAAAGAACGTAGGTTTCGCACTCATAAAATCTTTATAAGAACCCTCTTTTCGGTGTCTCTGTCTATCATCTAGGTTTTGGGGCTGGGGACCACCTCCTGAACTACCAGGGTTCATTTGTGACATGGCGGCTGTCACTGCGACAGTAATGGCTGCCTGAAGTGTTACCAGATCGATTTGAGGAGAAGGTGGTGGTGAAGGGTTGTTGGTTTTTGAGTTGGGTCTCTTTCTTGGAGGCATCTTGATCTAATAAGATCAGGAAAGAGAGGGTGATAAGTCCTCCGGATTGAATCAAGAGATATGATACAAGGAATATCTCATTATGACAAATATAAAATTCTATTAAGCGATAAAGCAGGAAAGGGTTATGAAAACAGATAAATTATCGCTAAAGGAATGATTGAGGAGCAACTCTGGGCTAAGGATCTCTATAACGGATTTGGTTCGAGAAATACTCCCATAGTATTTCATGTCTCACTGCAACGACGACTCATTGTTTGGGTATTGGGTAAGTTTTAGGCATGCTGCACACCACATTCACTCCCAAACACATGTTGGCCGTGTCTCGAATGAATATAGTTGGCCAGGCTATATTGATCCTAGACACGACTACATAATTATCCAGGTTTAACCGCAGCGTACAACACCCATTTACTTATGTTGTGTTCTACTTGTAGTTACGGATTTCGACGGTTAGGTATACTTGTATACTTTTGAAAATACTTATATTTTGAGGTATACTTTTAGTTCAGAGCACTCAGGCCCCTTAGTGTTTATAGTTTTATACCATGTAAGGTCTGGTATACTTAGTTCACTATAAACAAGGGCTCTGATACCAATCTGTCACACCCCGAAACCGAAGGCGGAAACGTTCCAGGGCGGACTCCACGTTGAGTATAAAATCCAATGCACATAGTAAGCAAAGTAAACAACCATTACATTACATATTAGAATTTACATATGTTCAAAAGTACAGTGTTACAAGTGTTATACATATGTATATATGAACAAAAGTAGAGACGAGTCTTCTGTACGCTCCGTCTTCTCCAAAAGGATTGCTGGGTACCTGTCTAATATGGACCTGAGAATACAAGCAGTTTGAAAATCAGCATAAAGCTGGTGAGTTCATAAGATGTTTGTTTTTGAAAATGTACAAGTTCCCTTTGGTTTTCCGAAAAGTTTGTTATCCAAGAAAATCCCATATTTTCTTATAAGTATTGTTCAGTTAATTGTTTTATTACACGAGTCTGGTTATGTTCAACTGTTATCCCAGGAAAATCCTATATTTTCCTAAGAGTAAGTTTAGTTATTGAATCCTAATGTAATGTTCGATTATCTATCATACTTGTCATATTAGCTAGGTATTCTGATATCCTAATTGTGTTACACTTGAATGTATTTAGATGTGTGCCTTCATATTCGCAATCCTATTCTTAATCATATTCATATTCGTATTTTATATTTGTATTCGTATTCATATTTATATTCGTATTCCTATTCGTATTCGTATTCGCATTCGTATTCGTATTCCTAGTCCTATTCCTAATCTGATCCGTATTCGTATTCATATTCGCATTCGTATTCGTATTCCTAGTCCTATTCCTAATCCTATTCGTATTCGTATTCGTATTCGCATTCGTATTCGCATCCGTATTCGTATTCCTAATCCTATTCGCATTCGTATTCATATTCATATTCGTATTCATATTCGTATTCGTATTCCTACTCCTAATCCTAATACTATTCATATTCATATTCGTATTCGCAGTCGTATTCACATTCGTATTCACATTATTACTTTGGTATTCCTATTCGTTCTATTCCTAGTTATACTTTCGTATTAGTTCTGTTCCTAGTTGTACTTTCGTATTCGTAGTTGTATTAGTTCTAATTGATGATTAGTATGAATTATTCGTAGATTATGAAATATAAGTTAGATTGTAACACTTTATCAAGAAATTTATGATTAGTCTGAAAGCTAACTTCGTAATTCGAACTATTTGATTAACACAGTTTTTGATATTAGAAACATACAAAATATAAACATTTGAATTGAAAACAATAAGTTTGAGTACAAGATTTCCTTGTAATTTTGTTTGTATTCCCCCCTGAAAACATTTGAAAAACATTTGAAAAAGGGTAGGGTTATGAACTCACCGGTCGAGAAGCGTGTTGGATTGGATGCTAAGTGTCGGTTCTGGGCTTGATAATGCGTGAGGTTCCTATGTATTATGAAATGATATACAAATCTTTCTAATTAGACTTTAAATCACTAATTAGATATGATTATACACTCCAAGACGTGAAAACACTTCAAATCAAGTGTTTGGAGTGACCCGGGTGGCATCTAAGGTCGTATATGGCTTGGATAATGTGTTTACTCGTCGAGAGTAAAATCCTTATGGAGTTTTTGGCCCTAAGACCAACTCCACATGAGTTCACGGCCGTGAACTCATGGGTGAGGGATTTATGGTGCTAAATGGCCTTATATGACTTGGGAAAATTAGCTAGGATAAAATCTAGGGCATAGGAATGGATTTAACTCACTTAGGGACCATTTAATGGATTTTATAGTAGTAAACTAGGTGTTTACGGCCTTAAACTCCTCCATACCCATTCCTTATGTGTTTTGGTGGTGTTTGGATAATTACATGTTATTTAAACTCATTTTTACAAGCCTTGGATGGAATTTTGGGCATCATTTGACTATGTTATAGGAGTTTACGGCCCATGAACCCATCCTTGGGGGGGTTAAAGGCCGTGAACTCCTAAGGGAGGGGTTTTCATTAAGTTTAAGGCTTCTAATTCGTTTGTGTTTTTTTCTAGACTTTATTCCAAGGCTATTGGTGTGTTTAAATCGCATTTTAACACTTTAAAATGAGTTTACTCCCCATGGTATGGAGTTTATGGCCCAAGCATGTTCTTGGGCAGTAAACTCATGTTTACCCTCGAAAAAGTAAGTTCAATGTGTTCTAAGTCCCGATCGGTAAGCCCCTAAGTCATATCTAAGCTCCAAAGGTCGATTGGAAGGGGTTTTGGGCTCCAAAACCCAATTTATATGAGTTCACGGCCTAGGACTGTTCTAGGGCCGTAAACTCATGAATATGGTCCTATTCCATAGATTAACCACGAATTTGAAGGTCTAAGATGCTATACTAGGAGTTAGGGTAGTTACCTTGGTGATTTGGAGCTTAAATTTGATGATTTTGAACCTAAATCTTGAGTTTGAGGAAAGAGGTTAGAGAGAGTAGTGAGAGAGAGGAAAGGCTTCAAATGAAGTCTTTTGAGCTTTAAATAGGTTCTAATTTCGGGACACGGTGGAATTCTACCCGATACCGACGTTAAACGGGGCTTTTGGTCGCACCCGATTAAGTTGTCGTAACCCGGCAGGACAAATTTTAAAATTTATCCAATTATCATATTGGGGTGTTTTCTTGAGTTTCTAATGGGTTTGGATACTAATTAAGTCATAATAGAAGTCGTGGAATAAATGGCTTAATTTAAAAAAAAAAAAGTAAACGAAAATGATTTGAAAAGAACGAATTTTATAGACGGAAACAGGTTTCGGTGATGGAACGAACTTGGGGTTGTCACAATATTCTTCATTAGGCCTAAATAAATCCTTCCTATCATGTATCATATATTAATATAAAATTTAGTCGTACGCATTTGACTTTTTTACATTTGATATTACTACTGCAGATAACAATGTCTGTAGTTAGAGAATGGATTGCTTCTCAGAGTAGTAAACTTTGAGAGACTGCAAATTATTATCAGGTTTTTTATTTTGTATTAACTTCGATGAAGTAAAAAAATCATTTTTTTCAATAATCATTTTTTTTGAGTAATGGACTTTTTTTATGCTAAAAGTTTCAAAAAAACTGGTGCTTATTATTATTATTATTATTATTATTATTATTATTATTATTATTATTATTATTAGTGAAAGTAGAAATTTATTTAACTTTATTGTACCAGAAAGCCATGGGTGCCCTTCAAATTTATCTTGAAGATCGAGAACATGTCTTTAAAATGGTTGCTGCAATTTTATGGTTAGCGAACATATCCTTTGAAGTAGTTGATCATGCAAAATGTAGGGGTATATGTAGGGGTAGATTGGTATATTTAAGATTTTGATATGTGACCTGCCTGTAGGTATAACAGGAAGATACTTCATTGACTTTATTCTCTATTTATCTTGTATACTTTGTGCTTTTACAAAGAGAATTAATGATGACATTTCGGATAAAAAAAAATACCAACACGGATAAAAAGCAAATTAATTTTACATTTGCATATCACAATTTTTTATGTATTTTAAATATCAGGTAAATTGGTTATTATTATAATATATATTAATTGGTGGTTATAAAAAATGGCTTTAACTTTTAAACTTAACATTTTGATATTTGTATTTGTAGTGAAGTTCGAATGGAAGGATTGGGGAAACATATTATCTTCACAATATATAGAACATAACAAGATTTACAGACACATGTTATAATAACCATTAATTAAGAGGTAACTTTTTTTTACCTATTCTCCCGCTTTCATTGATTTACTTTCCCACGGTTAAGTTAGGCTTTAAGTAATGTCATTTATTTACCCATATTGGTAGGATTTATCTAATCTCAGGTGGAATATCTCTATCTCAACTATGGGAAATGGCTCCCCGTTCATTCCATGAATAGCAAGGTACTTTTACTGTTACATTCATATTTATAAAAATGCCACTTCTAAGTTTTTAATTTAAAATTTATTGTTTTTTGTAGAGGTCAGGTCTAGTAGCAGTAAAACTCAATAATGCTTTGTATATTACTGGTGGGTTTGATGGCTAATCTTATTCAAGGTAACAAGCAACATATAATTACATAATGTTCTCTAGTATTATTAGTTAAGAGGATGCTAATTTCTAAAGTTGTTTGTGTGATGTAGTTTTGTTGAAATGCTTGATCCACATGAAGACAAGTGGTCAATACTTCCAGACATAAACAAAAGGAAGGGTTGCCATTCCATGGTTGTACTCAATGATAAACTGTAATTTTATAACTTTGTGTTCTCTTTTGAATTGCTTATAAATTTATAGAAAGCTTTTGTTGATTGGTTTACATATATAATAGATAAACGGTTGGAGGATATGATGGAGAAAGGTATTTACAAACAGTTGAATGTTTTGATTCTCGCATGGGTTATTGGGTGGAATGTGAACCAAATGTTTATAGAGGCAATTTTGGTGCTTTATTGATTGGAGAAAAACTGTACGCAATTGGTGCATCCACGGACGATAATAAACTTTTGGAGATTGTATGTATATGTAACCATGACTTTGACTTTTTTTTTTTTTCCTAACTGCTTTTGTCATTTGTGTTTTGACTTGTATTTTTGACCATATTTTTGGCAGGTGGAATGTTACAAAGATAGAAGTAGTTGGGAAGTTTGTGAAGTAAAAGCAATGGGAAAAGATAAAAGAAGATTAATCCGTCTACACACATTTTGAGTTTTTTATAAATATTTTTATAAATACATTTCAGACTTATACCAAAAATTTGGCAAATTCACGATTGTGTTGCTGTAAGCTTTTTCTTATGTGCCTAAACACGATTGTGTTGTTGCAAAGGCAAGTTTCCAATACATTTTGTTAAACATTTTTGGATTGTTAATGTTCATGTTTGGAATGGAATTGTAGATTCTGTTGGCGTAACTATTACCTTCCAACATGAAGAGAGAATGTGATTTCAATTTTCATTTGTTGATGTTCAAGTTTGGATTGTTGATTTCAGTAAACAAAGGTTTGTCACTTGGGGCAGTTTTACTCATCATCTTGCATTTTGTTTTTCTTACGGTCAATTGACCCTATGACACTAACATGTTTTTGTCAAATCTGTAACTATTGATTATTAGTGGCTATAAATGAAATCAAAAGTAGTTCTTTGTTCGATCTCACATGTTTAGCTTAGTTGGTTATTTTTTTGATATTATTGATTATCAGTGGCGATGGTCTTTATATTGTTGGATTAATCGGTTTGGTAACATGTTTACGTGACAACATGCATGATTGAAATTAATTAATATTTGTGATTTTAAATGTTATGATTTAATTTGTTTTAGTTAAAGGTTGAATAAGGAAACGTGGGTAGTGGATTTGACTGGTTCACAATGTGTACGTTGGAGTAGTGCACGTTGGGTATTAGAACAAGTCATCCACTTAGCTGTTTTTTAGGATAGACTAAGTATTTTGTTATTTTCATTTGTGTTTCCACGTTGGTAATTATGTAGTAGCCTTACAGAATTACCAACATGGAAACACAAAGGAAAATAACAAAATACTTAGTCTATCCTAAAAATCAGCTAAGTGGATGACTTGTTCTAATACCCAACGTGCACTACTCCAACGTACACATTGTGAACCAGTCAAATCCACTACCTACGTTTCCTTAGTGGATTTGACTGGTTCACAATGTGTATGATGGAGTAGTGTGCGTTGGGTATTAGAACAAGTCATCCACTTAGCCGATTTTTAGGATAAAATAAGTATTTTGTTATTTTCCTTTGTGTTTCCACGTTGGTAATTCTGTAAGGCTATTACATAATTACCAACGTGGAAACACCAAGGAAAATAACAAGATACTTTGTCTATCCTAAAAAACAGCTAAGTGGATGACTTGTTCTAATACCCAACGTACACATTGTGAATCAGTCAAATCCACTACCCACTCTTCCCTATTCAACCTTTAACTAAAACAAATTAAATCATAAAATTTAAAACCACAAATATTAATTAATTTTAATCATGCATATTGTCACGTAAACATGTTACCAAACCGATCAATCCAATAATAACCCCTTAATTGGTTTATTCATGTCATTCGATCACAACAGTCTCGGTTCATCATCCTCGCAACGGGTCAAGTGAAACCCATCCTTTTTCTCCCACAACGGACATTCTGATATGTAATGTCTGATCTCATTACACTTGTAACACTTCACGTGGCTCTTGTCCCATTGTACTCGACCATCTCCTCGACTATTCCCAGACCCTCGACCTCCACCTTGGCCACCCCCATAGTCTTCCCGATTCGAGTTTCCACAACCACAATGCTCATAGCTATGATCTTTTTCTTTTGCTTTTTCATCTGAATTTGCAAATAAAAGCTGATTATGCTCGGGTTGGATCTCCTCAACTTTGATCCTTTCTTCATAAGCTTTAAGTCGGCCCACAACATGATCATAACTGATGGTCTTCAAATCTACAACCTGTTCTATAGAAGCCACCATATTAATAAAACATTTTGGCAACCCATTAAGAAATTTCTTAACTAATTTTTTTCTTCCATAATCGACCCAAGTGAGGATGCTTGAGAAGCATACTCAGACAACTTATTAGCAAAGTTGTCTATCACCTCTTGATCGTTCATCTTTAGATTTTCAAACTCTCCTATTAGAGTTTGAAGTCTCGCCTCCTGAATTCAATCCGCACCCAAATGACGGGTTTTGAGAACATCCCACATCTCCTTTGTGGTTCTGAGATTCCCTAGTAACAATGTTTTCTCCTTTGGTATGGCTTGATACAAAAGTGCAATTGCTATGTTGTTCTTCTTGGCATCCCCATTAACTCCCAGGTCGATTGCCTCCAACACCCCATGAACATTGAAGATAACCTGCATCCTCATAGCCCATACTATGTAATTTGTTAAAGATAATACAGGACATTAAAGAGTCATGGTGTTGCTCTCCTTGACAACAGCCGTTGTTTGATCGTTCGGTTGAACCATTCTTGCGATTTATTTCACTACCAAGGTTATATAATCAACTAAAACACTACTTGAAAGAGCTACCTACAAACACCTTTTGCTGCCTTTCATATGATATTTTACACCCTTTTATTAACACTTTCTTGTCCTCCTATATTGTTCTTCGATCAAACTGGGTTAACAAGCTTGCTGATTTTGGCCGAAATAACGACTCGTCTCTGCTACCCTTTTGATCTCTAGAACATAAAAGAAAACAAACTATTGATTTGAAATCAACCCCTCTTCAGTCGATCTCCGCTCTGATACCAAATGTTGGTTCAGGCTGCCACAAACACACACAAACGAAAGCCCAGGTAATGTATGAAGACAAGAAGAAGAAAGCTTTTTTCTAATATAATAAATTAGATGTGCAACATCTGAAAAGTAAAGACCAAAAACTCACTTTCTTCATAGGGAAAAGAGGCTATATATAGCCTTACAAAATTACCAACGTGGAAACACAAAGGAAAATAAAAATAATACTTAGTCTATCCTAAAAAATAGGTAAGTGGATGACTTTTTCTAAACCTAACGTGCACTACTCCAATATACATTTGATTTAATGTAAAATTTTCAATAGTGTATATCTGCTTTATGATTCTATAAGGTTGGGGTTTCTTTTTGTTGTGCTCATACTTAAAAACATGTAAATTAAAATACCATCTACTATCTCACTGACATCTGATGTCTTTGTATTTCAGTATTGGATTAGTCGGGTAAAAAACTGGTTTGACTTGTGGAAAATCTTGATATCTAATAATCCTTCAAGCATCAAGAAAGAACATGGAAGGAAAAAGTTTGCTTCTGCATAAGAAGCTCAATTGTTATGCTCCTATCTCACTTGATGCATAGGTATGTTAACCAATTTTTCCCCATCTCTTTATTTTTACTATTCTAATATATAATTTCAAACTTATTAATTTGAAAAATTAAAGTTAACTGAATTCTTGTATGGCAGTTGACACAGGTGATCCAATGTTAAAAATGTCGACTATCAACTCAATGTGGCGCATCTTCAACGATCATGAAAACTTACATTTATCATGATGTTCATGGATCGGTATATCATAATACTTCTTCAGCTTATTTAAAAGTTTCCAACATTATAATTATCTATCTATGCTGTGCATGACCACATGTTTCATCATAATTTTTTAAATAAGCTTTATTTTTTTAACATTATCTCAAGTTTTATTTTTATATAATTATGTATCTTCGTTTCTTTATTAATCACACATATTGTCTATAGAATATAAATTTTATTTTTATGATCGTACTTGTTTTTTATGTGATCCAACTCATAGGCTTATAGTCTTTTGTTTTGTAACTCTTTTAGAGGGTTGGAATTCAAATGAACACATCTGCAGTAGCTGATGAAAATCATAATGCTAATGTAAATGGAATCAAGAATTGCAGATCTGTTCACTCCAAATTGTATATATTTTGAAAGTAAAATGTGATTATTGGAAAAAATTGGAAGTATATTGTTTTTTCTTGCATTTAACCCACATTGTTTATATGTAATTTTCTAATTTGTAGGTTTTTTTTTTTTTTTTTTTTTTTTTTTTTTTTTTTTTTTTTCACTTCTAATGTAATGAAGGTAGGATTTTACCCATTGATATTAGTAGAATTGAAGTGATAATCACCATGCAGCAAATCTGTAGGTTACTCTATTATCATTTTATGCATGAAGAAGTAAATATTTGTTTATTGAGTACTTGGATTTGGAATGTACCTATGTGGGTCGCTATTGACTACTTTACGCACATACTTAATAAAAAACTGTCTTTAATAAAGTTAACTCGTGGCAAATCCAAACCTCGCAGAGCGGGGTTTGTCACCTAATTTATTTATTATAATTTTGTTTACAACTTTTTAAAACATTTTTAAGACCTTTTGTATAGATTTTTTATAAACTTTTTTACAATCATTTTTATCTTCTTTAAAATTTCTTTTATAAAAATTTTTTACAAATTTTTTGACAACCGACTTTTTTTTATAACATTTTGTAGTCTTTTTACACTTTTTAAACATTTTGTAACTACCTTATTAAAAGTTTTTATACAAGCCTCGTTAAACTTTTTGTATAACCTAACAAGTTATTTTTTCATGTCTCATTTTTTCACTTTTGTTTTTGATTTTCAATGGGTTCAAACGCCGATGATCACACTCAATTCTTCATTTTTGTTTAGGGTTTTTGTGTTTCTGTCTAAGGCTTTGGTTTTTGTAGGAATTTTTATGTATAAAGAATGATGCTCCATTATAAAAGATCCTTAAGAAGATGAAGTTAGATAAGAGAGACCTACTGAATGTTCCAGATGTGGCATGTTTAGTTCTTGCAAAAGTGAAGGATATTATTTTTATTTTTAAGAAGGTTTTATTAAAAGAAGGGTCTATGGATATTGAATGTAATTACATAGGCAGACTATGGGTGTGGTTAGATTCCATTATCTTAATGCATGTATGATATTTAAGCAACATGATGACAAAAAGAACTACTTTTCAGAACTTCAACCAATAAAAAAATTGTTCATTGATGTAACAACCCGAAGATTCGTATCATTGCTTGTAACCCTTTTCGTAACTCATTTCGATAATCCAAACACTGTTTCCAATTTCGTTTCCGATTTCGTCATTTAATTAGGTCATAATTGTGGGACTTCTATTATGACTTAATGAGTGTCTAAACATGTTTAGAACTCACATTAGCACTTCATATTACTAATTGGAAACATTTTAGAATCGACCATATCGGGTTACGGTAACTCAATCAGGTGTGAACAAAAGCACCGTATAACGCTGATATCAGGTAGAATTCCACCGTATCCAAAACTTAGGCACTATTTAAAGATGTTTAAGCTTCCATTTGAAGCTTTTGCTCTCTCTCTCTCTCACTACTCTCTCTCTAACCTCTCTCCTCAACCAAAGATTCAAGGTCCAAAACATTGATTTAATGCTCCAAATCTTTGAGGTAACATCCCTAACTTGTTGTATAACCTCTTAGGCCTTCAAATTCGTGTTTAATCTATCATTTTGGACCTGGAACATGTGTTTACGGCCAAGGAGCAAGCTTGGGCCGTAAACACTTAATAATGGGGTTTTTGAGCAATTTAACCCTTCCAAATCATCATTGGGACTTAGATATGACCTTATGGCTTACAAACCCGGACTTAGAACACCCTAGACATGGATTTTGAGGGACAAATAAGAGTTTACAGCCAAGGAATGTGCTTGGGCCGTAAACCCCTCAAACATGGGGAGTAAACTCATTTAAACATGTTAGAAAGCCATGTAACTTCACCAAAAGCCTTGGAATAAATCCTAGAATCATCTAAAAATAGTTTGGGGACCTTAAACATGTCAAACACCTTCCAATTAGGTGTTTACGGCCAAGGCACCCCAAGAATATATTCATGGGCCGTAAACTCCATTTAACATGTCAAATGGTACCCTAAATTCATACCAAGGCATGGAAAATTAGTTAGAATCACATGTGATTGTCCTAAGCATCACAAAATAAATATGGTTTGAGCTTGGGGGAGTTTACAGCCGTAAACTCCATGTTTACAGCCGTGAACTCCCATAATTGGTGTACATGTTCATACAATTCATTCCAAGGCATTAGAAAAATCCATTCTAGCATTCCCCATGTCCATTTAAGCCATTTAGCACTCAAAATCACCCAATCATGAGTTTACTATTGAAGAGTAAACTCAAATTCCAAGTCCCTCGCATCATTACATGTCCGTAGATGTCACCCGGGTCACTCCAAACACTTGTTTTGAAGTGTTTTCACTCATCGGAGTGTATTATCATATCTAATTAGTGGTTTAAAGTCTAATTAGATACCTTTGGATACCATTTCATATTACATAAGAACCTCGCGTGTTAACAAGCCCCTAACCAACGTTTAGTGTGCGAAACAGTTGCGCCTTCTCGTCTGGTGAGTTCATACCCCTACCCTTTTTCACTGATTTCAGGGGGGGGGGGGATACAAGCAAAGTACAAGGGATACTTGTACTCAAAACTTGTTTTACATGTTGTGTTTCATAATTCATATGCTTTTGACACTGATAATCATAACGAATAATAGTTTGAAACTTGCAGGATAATCATATACATTATTTGTGAAATTAGTTATAAGTTGTTATGTTTATTATTTCACAAATGGCTTTCCACATTTTTATCAGTTAAAAGCATGACATTTAAGCCTTTGAACATAAAACTTTTGTACACTGTTTTGTCCTCGGTAACACTCCACAGAGATACGCGAGTGGAGGATTATTGTATTATTACTAGTAAATTTGTTTGTCCTATATAATTGGAGACACGTCCTCGGTGAACACTCCACAGAGATACGCGAGTGGAGAACCGCAACCGTAACTAGAATCTATTAGATAAGGGAGCATGACTTGAGTGTGTAGATCTATACGGGGCTGACTACCCCACACCTGGCTGCTAGCTACAGCCGAACCAAAATGATTCAGGGGTGACGAAAGTCATAAGGTAATGTGGACTACTTATTGCCATATTTAGTCTTATTGTATGGTTATGGGATTCGCAATTAGGATAACAGAGATTTACTTAATAGTAATAATGAATAAGTAATTAGTTTACTTTGTAAATATTAGTTTTATATACGAGTTAACACTAATACATTTCGTAAGATAACCGGGTTTTCAGTATACATCTTCACATTGGTAACCAACATTCAGGAAAATATGGGATTTTCCTGGGGAACATTGTACATAACCAGAAATGTGTAACAAACCAGATAACCTTACATTCACAAGAGTAAACATGTTTTCAGTGTACAACCTTACATTACATTTTGGGAATTCAATAACCAACCTTCTTAAGAAAATATGGGATTTTCTTGGTATGTGTAACATTTTCAGTAACGGACAGGAAACTTGTACATTTTTCACAAAACAAAACCGCTTATGAACTCACCAGCGTTATGCTGATTTTCAAATTGCTTGTATTCTCAGGTCAACGTTAAACAGGTACCCGGAGATCCTTTTGTTCGAAGACGGAGTGCTTAGAAGACTCGTTTCATTTTGTTCATATATAATATGTATCACTTGTATAACTTTACTTTGGAAACAGATGTAAACTTTCTATATGTAATGTAATGGTTGTTTTACTTTACTTACTATGTGCATTGGATTTGATACACAATGTGGAGTCAACCCTGGAAATGTTTCCGCCTTCGGTTTTCGGGGTGTGACAATTGATGAGGAATAAATGGTGTGGATTGAAATATATTGTCTACCCTTAATTGATTGGACTCTGAAGGCATTCAAGAAAGTTGTAACTAATTGGGGGGGAGGTCATGTTTATAGATGATAATTAGGAAGATAATTTTGCTAGTGGAAGGGTGTGCATCAAGATGTCCATTAAGGGTTTAATTTTCGAGGTGTATGGTGTCTCAATAAACAATGAAGAATATGAGGTCTTCGTGAAAGAATTTACAGGGTGGGTTTCAAAATTTGATACTTCACTAACTAAATCCCAATCTTAAACTGAAAGTGATGCGTCTCAAAATGAAGAAGAATAAGAAGAATAAAAGGATAATGATTCCGATGAGAATCGGGGGGGGGGGGGGGGGTGAATCTAAATAATAGGAATATAACTTTGTTCATAACGACTTGGTAAACCCAAAAGAACATCAGGTGGATGGGGTGATGGAGGATGTCACTTTAGAAGAAGAAATGGAACATGAGCTAAAAACTAATAGTAGGTGGGTTAATGAAGTAGAAAAAGGGGAATCAACAATTCAAGAACTTCTAAAGGTGAACTATGGTAAGATCATGGAGGTAGCAGATAAGTCTTCTAGCAAAGTTCATACGGCAATTTAAATTCTCCCTCTTTCTAAACCTCCTAGTTTTGAGGAAGCTCAATTTCAAGGAAGACACTCATTTGCATAAGATCTATTTTTCAGGATAGATCGGCTGAGGGCTTGAGGGATTAAAAGTAAGGTTTTGGGGAAAAACCCTATGCCATGAAGTGTTGAATGGGGTACAACGAAGTGGCATGACTAATGCATAATTTGTGCATCGGATGGTCTCCATAGCATGGAAAGGAGGTGTGGCACGACTGACAACTGTTGAAGCCCAAGACCATCATTTTTAGGGTTTCTTCAAAATTTAAGAAACTAGACTCAAGATTCATGGCATCCGATTCAGCAACCCTTCCAAATGAAACCCTAGCCTTCATGCTTGATATCTTGATTTAGATCTTATTCTTTGGATTTTGGTGAAGCTTGGGGAAAGGATAGGTTCATCTTGGGGAAATTTCAGATATCCGAATTTTTGATATCCGAAAATTTGGAGTGGGATTCAGATATTAAATCAGATACCCGAAATTCGTGGTTTGCAAATATGAATTTCCTTTAATTGATGTTTTGTGTTTACTTTTGGCCAAGAAATTAGCACACCATTTACTTCCTAATAAAATTAATAAAAATAAATAAAAAGGAGAAGCATTATGTAATTTGGTATTAATTGATCCTCACAGTCAATTTATAAGCAAAATATACTTTCTTGCATATTGCAGGTGCTAATTTTATAAACTATGCATTATGCAAATATTATATCAAGAAAGGAAAAATAACTACATAAGTCTTTCTTGTTCGTAAGTTTTTACTTTGCAGATAAATTGAAGATGACAATTAACTTTTCAAATAAATTAAGTTAATGTTACAAGTAAATTTGAATATAAACTAGAAAATGATTTTGCAAACAACTGATATCGTGGTTTTAGAAGATTAACTAAAAATTATATAGAAAAATATCTTCCATCTAAAAAGGCGACAAAATTATTATATAACAATGATTAAGGGGATCAAAAGATTAAACAAATGAAAACATAAACGATGGGCTATCATAATCTATTTGATAAATAAAGAAATTTCGGATATCGGATATCCAAAATATTTGAAAATGTATAAAATCAGTATCCGTATCCGAATTCGAAAATTCGGATATCTGAAAATTTAGATAAATTTTGGATCAGATTTTCAGAACGGATACCGGATAGCGGATATTTTTGAACTCCCCTAGTTGCATGTAGTCATGTAGGATTGTTGAGAACTCTTAATGTAGGCTTTCTTAATGGTTCCTTGTTTGGTTGTGGCTCTAGAATGGGATCACTTGTTCAAATTTATATCTCACCTTTGATTACATATAACTATGCTTTCTTTGGAGATCTGTCAGTCATGGCGTAGTGTACCGTATGGGCCTGGTATGCGGTAGCGAATTGTTAGACAGCTAGACTAGAGTAGATAGTTGCATGTGTATATGTGTTTACTTGATTGATTATTTGTTACATATGTCGACACATGTTGGTGATTTTAGTGTCACCATGTCATTTTATGTAACTGGAACTAACATGTGAGCTAAGGGGCATCTTAATTTGTACTCTAATATATATCTGGGTTGGTGCAAAGTGCACACATGTATAAGATCGAATCAGAAGCTGGTTCGATGACTAGTTGGGGGTCTGGGGGCAGCGCCCCTAGGTCTGGGGTTTCGAAAGGGGCAGCACCCCTTTGGCAGGGTCTAGGAGCAGCGTCCCTAGCGGGGTCCAAGGGCCAGAGACCCTGGCTGGAACATAGTGGAAAATATTGGAAAATTCAATTTCTTGATGATGATTATGGTAAAACAAACAAAACACGTTAGTTTTGGTAACCCTAAATCCTCATTTAATGCGGATAATCCTGACTTGCTTCCAAAGCAACTAATGACGACCCAACCCTAATAAAACCCTAATCTTGTTTAATATATAAATGGCTCTTTTGTTTCAGAAGAGGGTTACGAAAATTAGCTCTGGTTTTCTTCTAACTTTCACATAATCTTTCTAGCAGGTGCGAAGCAGGCTTCAGACTACTAAGAGTCGGTAGAAAATCTATGCCGACAAGCATCGTTCGTTCCTGGAATTCCAGGTCGGGGATATGGTGCTCCTGAAGATGTTTCCCTGGAAAGGCGTCATTCGGTTTAGGAAGCGGGGTAAGTTGTGTCCCAGGTACATTGGACCTTTCAGGGTTGTAGCCCGGGTGGGTAAGGTGGCATATAGGCTGGACCTGCCAGCCGAACTCAGTTAGATTCATAGTACTTTTCACGTCTCCCAGCTGCGAAAGTGTCTGGTAGACGAATCAACAGTGGTCCCTTTAGAGGATATTCAAGTGGATGATAGTCTGAACTACATCGAGCGACCGGTAGCTATCCTCGACAGGAAGTCGAGGTATCTGAGGAACAAGAGGATGGAGCTGGTAAAGGTGCAATGGCAGCACCACAAGGGTTTGGAATGTACTTAGGATCCGGAGGAGGAGATGAGAGAGCATTACCACGAGTTATTTCCAGCAGCAACAACAGATTTAAAGGATGAAGTGTAATTCAAGCGGGGGAGATTTGTAACATCCAGGATTTTTCCAGGTATTATGAGTAATTATCTTAATAATTATGGAAATTGTTTGGTTGGGCTTGGGCCTTTGGGGCTTACAAGTGGGCTGAGTTAAACGCGTACGCAGGGTTTACATTGTTATGTATGCCCAGCGTACTCATGAGAAGGAACAACAGAGGCCATGCACGTACGCCCAACGTACGTGTGCAACTTCTTAAACCCCAAGATTTAGGGTTTACTCCCTATATAAAGAACATAACCCCTATTGGTTCAGCCTTCCTTCACCCTTAACCAGCCACGACGAAAACCCTAGCTCATTTTATGTGCTTTGGTGTTCTAGAAGGCATTTGAGGGTGTTTGTGGGTTGTGTTAGAGAGAAGAGAAGAAAGAAGGTTGAAGAAGAAGAAAGGATCCACCAAGAGCCTGTGGATCTAGAGGATTGGCATCATTTCTAACTCTTTTGAGGTATCAAGTTCCTTTCTTTGCCATTGTATGCTTAGATTAGTTTATTTTGGGGTTTTATGTCTCCTTTAGACCCCATTGTTGAGAGTGTTTGGGTATTGATGGTTTTAGAGCATAAGAGCTATCCTTTTGGACTCTTAGAAGCATCTTTGGTCATAAAAATCGGATCTTGATGGTTAAGCCACAACCATGCAAGTGCTAGTTTGTCTTGAAGCTTGTTTAATGGATCACAATCATGTTTTGACCCTAACCATGCATGCAAGCACATAAAGTTTGTGACTTTATGGCTTAGGAAGTCTTAAAGGACCTAGATCTATGTTTTGGATGTATAGACTTAACAAATTAAGCCTCAAATGAAGTCCCAAGAAAGCTGGCCAATACGTTAGGCGTACTCCCTGGTACGCCGCATGTACTGGTTCAACTCCCCGTTTTGGTCAAGAACAGGGTACGCTTGGCGTACGTGCCAGGTACGCCACACGTACGCATGCTAATTGGAAAAGTTGGGCTTTTGGGATTTTAGAGAATGGGCCTAGACTTTTGGGCCCCATGTCCCACTGTAAAGTATAACTTTGGACTTAGGAATCTGGAACTTGAGTATTGGGCCTTTTGGGCCAAGATTGGACCCTTGGGGATTATCCCATTTGGGGGGGGGGGGGCGGGGAAGGCCCAATTCAGAAGTTGGGAAATTAGTGGGCTCTTAGGGAATCTTTGATGGGCCATATGAGAGTTAGGTCTAATAAGCTAGAATTAGGACTCATATATGTCCTAATTAGACCAAGGGGTAAAATGGTCATTTTACCCTGAATAATGTTATAGACTCTAATTGAGTGTTAATGTGAGTATTTATAGCCGGGAGTCATCGGAGTAGCTGTTAGAGATTTCTTTTGCAAGATTCGACACGCAGTTTTATAAGGTGAATTAACTTCCAGTAAAAGTGGGTCTAGGGCACCAAGGTCGACCCACTAGTAGTTGATTATAGCTGAGATGATTGTCTTTGTGATAATTGTCTTGTTTGCTATTACTTGATGTGTTCTATGTGCCAGTAAGATATGTTCTATATAATAGTGGTAGTAGGAGGGAATAGTCCTCCGATTTGGTCGCTAGGACCAAAGGGTACCGGACACCCCATATATGTCTGACATCACGATTAAGATATGTTTTTATGTGATAGTAGTAGGGGGTGAAATAGTCCACGTGACCGGGTAAGATAAAGCGGTAGGTAGGCAAGCACCCCAGAATGTCCTGATACAGGTAAGTCAACACCCTAGAATTTCCCAACAACATGTATGTTTTATGGTATGTGGTATGATGGGTGAACTCACTAAGCTTCGTGCTTCCAGTTTTTAGTTTTGGTTTCAGGTACCTCTTCAGCTAAGGGGAAGGAGCCGGCAGGGTAGTAGCGCATCACACACACATGATTTTCAGCTTTGAGAACCCTGGGATTGTACTCTGACATTTTACTGTTTGATGTTATGGTTTTTGAGACTTGTGATTTGTGATTTGATGTTTTGAAATGATAGCAACGATGTTTTCTGTAAACCATTTTTATAAGTAGCATAATTAAACAAAAATTGTTGGGTCTTGATTTTGGGATGTTACAATATATTAACAAAACATTTCTCACTCTCTCTTACTATTATTTCTAGCTATTTTTGGTTATGAGGGCAACCTAAAAGGACTTTGATTCTATTTTCAAGTTTATACCAATTTAGTTATGATCTTAGACACGTTAATCCAACAGTCTCCCACTTGGATAAGTCTATATCTACAATTAGAATTATAACCAAACAGCAAAGAGTGCTTTCTAAAGCCACTGCCAAAATCTGATTTAATCAGTCATTTACTCTAAGATAACTGATCAAATATTCCTTCCCTCTTCAAGATATCGTATGGGCATGAGACATGGATTAGAATCAATCTCATATTCCTAGATTCGATTTCTTAATTTCCTGATTTATGAAGACTGAATTCATACTACTAATTGAACACATTAATTCAGTCCAGGCGCGCCCAAGCACTTTAAATGTCGACAACAAATCATCGAGGGACCTAAAGGTATCTCTTTTCCCTTTAGGAAAATAGGAATGAATAAAAATTAACTTATATGGTTGTATCTTTTACTCATCAAATCATGCATGATGCCACGTTTTATAATATCACATTGCTGATGTGTTTTCATAACACCAATGCACAACTGACTTGTAAATTACAACTCATATATCTCCATTTCATGAATATAAGATACCATCATCTCACAATTACTCATGATATAATCCATGAAGTGATTCTTTCAGCCTGAGTTTATCCAATACTTAAATCTCCATTTTCTAAGTACTCATGAACATTTTGGAAACCATTGCAATGTCTAATCTTCATAAACAATCTACTATTCAAATAATGACAATATTAATTCACTACTTACATCTAAAAGTATGAGTAACAGAGGAATTTAAATAATCAAATCATCCAGGAAGTAAAACATGCAAAGTGAAATAAAATAATAAACTAATTAACTATGGTCTCAAACCTATTGAATATAAATAATATCTATTATTTAATCACCATAATAATTATGACTTTATTCATTGTATAATGTTTCGAGTAATTAACTAACCAATTGAATTAAACAACACTCATGCCATGTTAGGAACATGCATATTATAACGCACAGTTCCGAATCGTTTCCCATTTCGTGGTGGTAATCAAGAATCTAGTATTAGCAGACTCAGGACCTTTGAGGAATTGAGATCTAGACTTATTTGGAGGTGGATGATGTAATTTAGATGATCCAGGCATTCAATTTGTATTTTGGAGCCAACAGGTATTTTGGTAATATGTCAGCTCGGGCTTTTATGGAAATTAGATTTTTGTTTGCGAAATTAAAAGGCAAGTATGAGTTTATTAAAGTGTATATTCTCGTTACCTTTTCATGATATAAGGATCGTTGAAATCAGATTTATAATGTGGAAGTTATGGCCTTTGGAGTATATTAGGGTTTATGGGAAACCCTAGTATGCGGGATGTACCTATGGAGTACGCAGGGCGTACCGGTGCTAGGGTCGGTACACGAGGCGTAGACTGGTGTACACTTAGCGTACTAGAAAAGGCTGATTGTGGATGTGAGACCTCGTACACTCGGCGTACAAGGATTACACGAGGCGTATGGGGAGTTAGTGGAAACCCTAGTTTAGGGTGTTATTCCATATATAAGCACTTTAAGTCTTTAGGGATGGCCTCTTTACCAGCCTCCAAGCCCCTGAAACCCTAGAAATCATCCCTTAGAATCATTTGATATGTATTTGAGATCTTGAGGAGAATTTGGTGTTGTTTTGCTCATTTTGAAGGAATTGAAGAAACGTGATGTTTCATCGCTTGGTGTGAAGTTTTTAGATCCAGAATCCTCCCTCATTTTGCAAGCCTCTTGAGGTATCAAGTTCATACCTTGGCTTTTGAATGCTTAGATCTCTTTATGTATTGATTTTTATGCTTTTGGTCTCTTTTTGGGTTGGTTGATGAGTTAAGACGTTTGAAGGGATTATTCTTTTAGATATGAGTTTGTTATGAGGTTCTTAAGTATAAATGTGCTAGCTTTATGAGGTTTATGGTCACATGCATGCATTAAGTCATCTAATAAGTCCTTTTAGGCTTTAAGTGCCTCATTTAACCATGCATGAGCATAAAGTTAGTAACTTTACATGATTATCCAGCTCAGGGAAGTTAGATCTACATTTTGGAACATTGTCTTAACGAATTTAGGTGTAAAAATGAGATTTGACTGAATGGGTGAGTACGCTAGGCGAACAAGCTCGTATGTGTTGTGTACAAGCTCTAAAACATGTACGCTTAGAGTACAACTGAGTATGCCCCCACGTACTCAGCAGGATTGAACTTCGGTGTTTGGGCTTCGGTTTGGACCATCTTTTGGGCTTAGTTATCTTTTGCCCTGTTGGGCCATCAGGTTTTGGGTTGATAATTATTTGAGAAGGCCTACAATAGGATTTGGGCTCAATTTGGAAAATTGAGCCATGAATATGGCCTTGGATGGCTAATATGGTATTTGGGCCTTTTGGATTATTAGGTTTGGGCTCAAGTCATGGTACAAACTAAGTAAGGTTCAATTGGTCATTTACCCTAATTATGGTATAATGGTGTTCGGATGATAATCCTTTAAGATCAATTAGATTCAAATAGGAAAAGCAAGAACACAATGATAATCAAAATGATGTTGAATGATTCAAAGTTATGCCTCAGAAGAACTCTATGAAAAATGCTACTATAGAAGCATGATTAGTGTTACAGCTAAAAAATCAGAGTTAACTATAATAAGATGCATGCATGCACCATAAACACTCTAACTCTAGAAATAAAGATGAGTGGACAGGCCCAAATCGTTAATACAAAAGACTAAAATAAAATCCCAATTACATAACATCTAAATACTTAACAATCTCCCCCATTGTGTCAATTGGGGCTATAGTCAATCAAGCACTGATGTGCTTCTGTACTTCATAGATTTTAGGAATGAAGCTCAACAACACTTTGTGAACCTGGATATACCACAAAATCATATACGAGAAGCACTTGATGTCGTCCTTGTGGTTTCCCTTGCACTTTGGTAAGCAAGTCCAATATAAATTCCAGAAAAGAAGAAGTGTGCAAATGTTTGTCATCGAGAAAAAAACAAGACTTGCGAAAGTCAGCTCTAGTTCTTTCTCTAGACTGATACACCACAGACCATCCGTCCTTATATATCTTTCCTGGATTTAGTCTTTCAAAGTCTTTCGGAGCTTCCTTGGGAACTGTAGTAGGCTTTTTTCCTCAAAACGGTGGCAATATCCACATCCATCTCACAAACTTCTTGAATGTAGGACTTGATCATCAGTTGGAGATGGGACATAACATGTTCATACTTCTCTTTCTCTCTCATCAACAAGTTGTAAAGCATGATCCAACCATAAGGATTCTACTAGAGCAAGTGTGCAAGTGTGAATTCATATACCTGACTATTCGAACCTCTCGCTACTTTAAACTTCACGTTGGGAAAGCTATCAGTGTCGATTGGCCTAACGACTTTCACAACAACAATTTTGTTTGCACACCAAGTTTCATATTAGGGCTTCATGTGCTTCAAGTAGAAGGAGAAAAACATGTGATCAGCACCGCTGTCTGTGATAGGAGCATTCACAGCCTTCATGAAAGCACGAAACCTGAAAGCCTTAAGAGTAATGGGAAGATCCAGTTATAAATCCTGAGAATTTTGAAGATCAAAGGATGCAATCGGATTCAACCAATACTGGCTGGGCAAATCTATAACATCATGTTGGATTCGCTTCAGGGTCCACTTGGGAAATAAGAGCATTTTGCTTTTGAGTGTAGCTTGAGCTTCTTTTTTCATCCCTTTCTTTCTCCTCAGCCTCATTGACGATACGTTGATTTTCATTTAACTTTGCATCACAAGCCTTCAACCTTTTAAGCTTAGCTTCATCAGGCTCTTCATCTTCGTCATTGTCAATTATGGTCTCTTGACCAATCAGTTTTTCCTTGCCCTTAGGATATTTCTGGACAATAGGTTTGGCTAGGTCTTTAGGAGGTTCATTTCTTGACACTCCAGATCCACCTTCTCCCCCTTGTTTTAGATCAGAGTTTTGAGGCGAAACACCCTCCAGTCGGTGAAGCATAACAAATACAGGACGAAACTTTTCAGCTAAATGCTTCCGAACTGTGATAGTAATCATCGAGTCCTTGGTATCAATGATATCTGAGACTAAGCCTGTAACATCAGAAATGTAGCTTCACATGACTGCCCTCTCAGATAACAAATGCTTAACCTTTTTCTCAGCATTTTCCAGTTTAAGACCCAGTACTTCGACCTTCTCCGTTTTCACAGCAAGACCATCCATGACCTTACTCTCCATCCCCAAATCATCTTGATGTTTTGTGATTTGCGAAGTGATGGAGGTTTGAAATGTTTCATGATCCTTTTGTAAGCCTTTGCGAAGATTTTTCTAGTTATCCTTCTCCACTTTAAACATGGAGCCCAAATTCTATAGAGCTACATTCGTAGAGACGACGTTGGTGTTGTTGATGGATTGGTAAGCTTCCATAAATGAAGTTGTGTCAGAAATTAGTTTATCGAATTTTTTAGTCGTTGTCTTGCAAACTTCGGCATAATCAGTCACTACCTTGTTCATCTTCGCAACATCATCTGCATGTTCCTTCGTTATGCGTTCAAATAGAGATTCAACCGTTGCTTTGGAATAAGCTTCAAAATATGAAGCCTTGGAAGAGAAAAGAAGCTGCTCAATCTTCTCATGAAGGGGCTGAAGCTGCCCTTTCGTGATAACAACTTCATCTTCACTTTCAGTCCTTATCTTAAATGGACTGTAGGTGAATCCGCCAAGATCATCATTATCATCATCGTCCACAAATATCATGTCTGGATCATCAGTGAGGATATGAGAGATGCTAGGTGAAAATGGGTTGACAAGCCTAAAGTAGTGGGTGAGATTGTGGAATCAGTGAAGTTTGGAGTAGAAAGAGGAATACTGGTTTGTTGTGATGAAGAAATGGGTAGAGGAAAGGGTGCAATAGTAATAGGTGTAGTAGTAGTTTTAGGAGAAGGAGAAAGATAAGGAACAGAGTCATTGAAGGTTTGGGTTACCTCAGGGTTTGTAGTCTCTCCTTCGTTGCGAATAGGAGGCTCCTTATTGCGAACTTGATCTTCTTCATTGTGAACGTGCTCTTCCTCCTCGTTGCGAACAGGTTGGTATTCCTCGTTATGAACGTCTGACTGAGTTTTAGACTCCAAGATTTCGTCTTCACTAGATGGAGTAGTAGATTTTCTCTTGTAAGCAGGTTCCTTTCGTCTTTTTGGTGCAGCAGTAAAAGAAGCGGTTTTTTGCTTTTCGCTTCTTTGGTGTGTTCACATGCCCAGAAGGTCTTTCTTTATCAATAGATTTCTTTTCTCCCCTTTTAGCACCTTTCCCTCCTTTCCTGGGTTTGTCAACTGCATCAATTTTCACTTGCATTTTAAGAGTAAAAGGATGAAACCTCGAAGGAGTAAGCTTGCGAAAACCTTCCAGAATTTTGCTTGAGGCAGACACGTCACGAAACATAGCCTCTAGAATGGATCCAGTAAACGACAATTTGCATCATCGGTATGTTGTTCTTGACAATGGCGCTTCGAAAAATAAGGGACCAGAACCGTGCACACGCAATTTCTCTGTGACGAGTCATTAAGTGTGTGCTCTGTATCACCTGAGTCTAGAGTACCGCTCCAAAATCGACATTCAACCCTATCTAAATGCCATAGAAAAGAGTTAAAAACAACTTACTGACACAGTCTGATCCAATAATCCTTTCTAAGAAACGTTTGAAAAGAAGAGTAAAGAGAGCGTTTTGTTGTAGGGGTAGATTAGGTTTTCGGAAATTTGAGACAGTAGATAGGGTCTCCTTTTACCCCATTTGATACAACATATCCAATAGAGTAGCATTGGAGATGGATTCCAGGTTGATCATTCCTTCAGATTTTGGAAGCCCTAGAAGTGAACAAAATGTGGATTTTGTAATTGAGGTTTTCTGATCATGAATGTCGAAGATGATTTTGTTTTCCTCCTTGATGTAACTTGCAGAAGAGTATGCCTTGGACAGTAGGGACATCGGAACATCCTCCATATTTGTTAGAGCTTGAACTAGTTGAGAATACTTGAGGCAGTCGACAATCGACAAGAGATAGGGCTCATACTTGTAGAGTTCCATATTGTTGATCAACTTCTGGTTGGGTTTTATAGTCAGAAGAGTAGAATGAACGGTTTGATCACAGACAGATGATGAAGTAGCCATTTATGATGCTTTAGAGGGAAGATGAATAGTTGAATCTTTGAGTTCCGAAAATCTTTGTGAGAGGATTTTGAAAGTGATAATGAGTGAGGAACCGTCAAAACCTTTATATACCATTCGATTTGTGAGGAAAATCCGGAGAGAGAATGCATCGGGTACTGAAACGTCACCTGAAAAAGCGCGACTTGACAATTGTAGATGTGTCAGACCCATGCGTTATACAACGCAAAAGTAGCTGTCTGTTCAAATTTTCATGTGCCTTTTTGAATTCTTATCATTAGGAATTGCCACGTCATCATACACCTTTTGCATTAAAAGCTTTTTAACTCATCTATCATGGACATTCGTTTTTAGAAAACTTGGGTTATACTGCGAACTTGAAAGTAACATTAAGAACCACGAACAAGACTTTTGGAAGATCTCAAGGACCTTTGTGTAAGAGTGTCAAAGATAAAGAAAAGAATCAAAGTATATCTGAGGAATTTCCTGATGTCTATATAAAGACACAAAACTATTGATCACGGACATAGATCTCTTCCTTCGAAATCTAGAGAGACTAAAAAGTGTTTGTGTGGATTCCCATTGAAATACGATCATATGTTTGATAATAAACATTGAAATGCCTCTTTTAAATTGGATAAGTGGCTGGCTAAATCTCCAACCAAACAATGAACTTCATATAAGTACGAATGTTGGATGAAGTACTTGTGTGACTAATGTAGTCGGTGGAACGAGTAGGCTTGGAATTATTTTAGTGACTAAGTGAAACTTTGAGATCTCAAAAAAAAAAGAAAAAAATGGATCTTATGGAAAGAAGTTACTTGGTAAAATAACACTTCATAAAGATCTCATAACAGAAAAAGAGATTTCTTTGTACAAACTACGAAGGTGGCTTTTGTTATTTCCATGGTGAAAATCTAGAACGTTTAATTGTCACCGTTAATTCATGTAAGTGTGTTGGATTTTGGGTTTCACTCAGTTCGTGGTGAATGAAGCTAAGATCATGAACTCAGAAGATGTGTAACCATAAACCTCAGTGGTATTGCTGAGAATCTCAAGGGTTACATTTATGAGTGAGAAGGTAAATGGAGAAAAGTGAAGGTGGTTCCAGAGAAGTGAATGTACCTCTGCTATGCAAATTTGACCAAGTAGATAACTCTTAACTCTAGATGAGAAGAGTAAGGTAGCTCATGACTAATGTGAAATTAATACCCTACTTTGGAAGAAATGAATGGTAGATTCGATTCATTAAAGCTTCACATAGAGTCTATTGAGGCTTCAGACAACATGCAACAACATGCTTCTAGGGACACTTAGCTAATACATAAATAAAGAGAGTTATATTGGCCCCTAAACATGAATTGAGATTTGATACGGATCTATGCCTCCCTGATCTTCTTAAGATATTTTTGATGATTTTGAAATTTGTGAAAAACAAAGAAAAAAAACAAACATAAATAAAATATTTTTGTGATTTTCGAAAAAAAGATTTAAAAACAGGAAAGACTGAAAAATGAAATAAAGATAAGCAATAATATACATAAATTACAAAACGATATTTGAAAACTCTGAACCACGAATGAACAGTAGACTGCGAACTACTACGAACGCTCGCACCAATTCGAAGTGTTAAAGTAGACCGTGACTGAACAATGGACTACGAACTATTGCGAACGTTCGCACCAATTCGCAGTGTTTGACATTATGTGTGTGACAATGGTTTTGGAATAGATTCAACTTCCATCATTTCTAGGCCTTGAAGGATGCTATTGATGGTTGTTTCAGGTAAGGCCTTTGTGAATATGTCAGCCAACTGATCAGAGGATCTAACAAAATGAATTTCAACATTGCCGTCTTCTGCGTGATCCATGATGAAATGATACCTTAGTGCTATGTGTTTTTTTTCTTTGAGTGTTACTCTGGGTTGTGACAAATGCAAATGGCACTTTTAGAGTCACAATATAATGAGATTCGTCTCATGCTTAAGCCATAGTCACGAAGCTGAATTTGAATCAAAATGACTTGAGATGTACATGAGACAGCAACAATATATTCAGCTTCAACTGTTGACAAGGACACACATGCTCGCTTCTTGGATTGCCAACTGACAAGTTTGTCATTGAGAAATTGGCATCCTCCAGTGGTTCTTTTTCTATCTAATCCAAATCCCCCAAGGTCAGCATCCGAAATGCTTATTCGAAGAAGCCTGATTTCGCATGATACCAAATACCTAAATATGAAGTTCGTTTTAGGTATCTGAAAATATTCTTGATTGTCACCATGTGAGGTTCGTGAGGTTTTGCTTGGAACCTTGCATAATAACAAACGAAAAACATAATATCTGGTCTACTAGCTGTAAGATACATCAAAGAACCAATCATATGACAATAAAGGGTCATACCAGCAACTGATTTTTCCAGAGATGGTTTGAGTTTCATTCCAAATGCCATTGGAACCTTCACCTTAGAGTTTCCCACCATGCCAAACTTAGAGAGCAAAGTCTTTGTATATGCTTCTTGATTTATGAAAATACCTTCCGGTCTCTGTCTTATATTCAATCCAAGGAAAAAGTTAATAAGACCCATGGAGCTCATCTCAAATTTAGCTTCCATCAACTTTCAGAATTCAAATGTTAAGCTGGGATTAGTATAACCGAAGATGATTTCATCAATGTAAATTTGGATGATCAGGAAGTGGTCACCCTCTTACTTGCGAAGAAGGTTGGGTCAACCGAACCTTATTTAAATTTAGACATTTTAAGGAAACGAGTGAGAGTTTCATACCAAGCTCTCGGAGCTTGCTTTAGTCCGTAGACTAGCTTATGATAAATGTAGCAGTGATTAGGATACTTTTCATTAACAAACCTAGGTGTTTGTGCTACGTATACACTTTCTTATAATTCTCCATTCAAGAATGTGCATTTAACATCTATCTGAAACACCTCGAAGTTTTTGTGTGCTACGTATTTCGGGAAAATACGAATGAATTCCATCCTTGTAACATGTGCGAAGGTTTCTTCGTAGTCGATAGGCTCTTCCTGACAATACCCCTTGCCCACTAGTCTCGTCTTGTTCCTGATAACGTTCCCTTCTTTATCCATCTTTTTGCGAAATACCCATTTCAAACCAACAACTGATGCATCTGATGGAGTGGGAATCAACCTCTAAACCTTGTTACATTCAAACTGATTGAGTTTATCTTGCATTAATTTGCACCCAATCAGAATGATCAGGAGCAGTGTTGACGGTTTTGGGTTCGATCTTCGATACGAACAAATTAAACATACAAAATTCCACTTTAGAGAATAATGCAGTTTGTTTCGCTTTAAGTTGAGACCGTGTAAGACACCTGCAGATGATCAACCAATAACTTGGGTTTTCGGGTGATCTCTGGTGTGTTTGGTTAGAGGAGGATAATTGGGATCATAGGATGGATCCAGTTCAACATTTACCTCTTCGAATTCTGATTGAACATCCGAATCATTATTCACTTCTTTATTCTCCCCCTCGAATGATGAGAACTTCCCAACTTTCGGAATTGAGTCATCTCTTGCGAATAGTGGTTCGTGAGTCATTGTAGGAGGCGAACATTCCCTATCAAAAGGAGGATAATAAGAAAAGGTTTAAGTAAAACCCTCCCCTTGCAATGGAGTATTAGAACTTTGAGGTTTAGAACTCTCCCCCTGGAAGGTAGTGTTCGTGACTTGAGGGGTGTTCGCAGTTGATGGTTGTTGGTGCATGTCTTTCGCAACATCGTCAATGATCTTCTTTAATTCGTCTACTTTGTTGTCAACTTATTTTGCTTCAGATGTGATATCTTTCTCTGGCTCATCAAAGAGTAGCATGAACTCATCATACACATTGGAGATGGGAATCGTGGTTGGACTAGGATTAGGAAAGATTTCCTTCGTGTGACTTTTGCTTGACTGAATCCTCTTCAAGTAGTTGTCGAAAAACGTGACATAATAGGTTTCTTCTATTTTCTTGGAACGTTTATTGAGAACCCTATATGCCTTAGAGGTCAGCGAGTATCCCAAGAATATAACCTCATCAACCTTTGCATCAAACTTGTTTTGTTGTTCCTTTGAGTTGAAGATAAAACACCTGGAAACAGATACATGAAAGAACTTAACATTAGGTTTGCAATTTTGTAAGATTTCATAAGTTGTAATGGAGAATCACTTGTTCAATATTGATCTGTTTTGGGTATAGCAAGCTGTCACAATTGCATCTGCTTAGAAGTAGAGAGGTAGACATGCGAATGTCAGCATGGTTCGGGCAGCTTCACACAAAGAACAATTTCGTATTTTAACTACACCATTCTGTTATGGAGTGTAAGGAGCAAAAACGTTATGTGTTACTCCCTTCTCAGCAAGAAATTCTTCAAACACATGGTTTTTGAATTCAATCCCATTGTCACTATGAACATTACGAACCAACTTTCGCAGTTAAAGATCGATTTGTTTTATGAAATCTCTGACTGTTGGTGTTGCTTTAGACTTTTGTTTAAGGAAATACACCCAAATGAAACGTGAAAAATCATCACTATTGGGTTTCTTCGTAGTGGATTCATGTTCGTTTTATGAGAAGACTTCGAGTGAGTTAAGTTACCAGTGATGCCCTTCGTTGTAAGTCTCGTGGATTATTTGGTAGATAGTTGTGCACCTGAGGTATTTAGGAACTTGGATGCCACCCATGATTCTACAATGACCATGGTTACGCTTGTGGGAGTGGTTGGTTAGTGATGACTTGTCAGGAAGTCAAATGTGTAATTGAGGTTTTTTGTTCATGACTGGTTTGGTGTTTAGAGTTTAAACCGATTGGTTCCTGGTCTAGCAAAGTATATGGATGGAGTTAGTTTGTTATTTCAGTCGCGCATTTTCAAGCGATTAGATTGTTTATTAGCATCAGTGGGTTCTTAGTGGTCTCTTAAGTTTTCCTTGTGGATGTCTCAATTTTTTTGAGATGGTTGGAAAAGGAATATGGAATGTGTTGGTTTTGGTTTCATAAATACTAACAAAGACAGATTTCGAGGACAAAATCTAGTTTAAATGGGAGAGAATTGTAACATCCAATTTCAAGACATTTCTTATTTTGGGATTTCGGGTTGTATGTGATCAAATATAGGTCTTGGGCTTCAAAGGAATAAAGTTTAGACCATATCGAATATTGATACTATTGGTTAAGTGATTAAAGTCCTCGAATTGTGCTTTGAAGAGAAGGGTAAAATGGGAAAGTGATAATTCGGGGTTCTTGCATCAATTAATGATTTTAGCTTGGTATGTTTGTGGCCAAAAGTAATTAGATAGAATTGTGTGGCTTGTCAATACCTTCGTGTGCCTATAAAGATCGCCAAAAGGGAGTTGAAATAAAGAAGTTATAATTGTTTGAAGTTGGAGTGAAATTGGATGAAAGCCCATCACCACTAGGTGGGGAGCACGCCCCCCATAATGCGGTGAGTCACCACAAGGTGGGGAGCAGGTCCCCATGACGTCGTGAGTCACCATGAGGTGGCAAACAGGTTGCCATGAGGTAGCCGCTGTGCAACCCAATCCCATGAAGTTTTAGGGTTTTCTATATATTTTAAGGGTGGTATTTTTCCATCCACTATCATATCTAAAGCCTCTTGAGAGAAGCCCTAGCCACCCTTTCACCACTATCATATGTAAAGCCTACTGGGGTAGTTTGAGTGATTGGATTCCATAAAGTTGACAACTTTATGGATCCTTGGGGTCCTTTTGAGGTTTGGTGTGCTAGATCTAAAGTTTGGTTGAGTTTTAGTTCCATCAATGAGATCTTCATATGAGGTTTAGGGTTTCTTTTGGACTTTGAATTTGACCATTGACTTTTTAACGTGTTTGACTTTTTGTCTAAATTGGAGAGGTATTGAGCTTTAGTTTGTGTTTTAGCTTGTGATTGGTTTAGGAGGTCCGTGTAGCTGATTTTGTAGGACATAGAGTAGTGGATTTCAACTCTTCGTTTAAGTGAGTCTTCTCTTATTTGCTTATTGTTGTTATATGTGTATCTGAGATGCTGATAGCTCGAGGATTGTTGATAGTCAACAAAGTTGCTGATAACCCACAGGGTTGTTGATAACCCATAGTTGTTTATATTGTTGTACTGTATGTGATATTTAAGATTGCTGATAGTCCCAGGCTTGATGATAACTCATAGTCGATTATTATGTTGTGTTGTACGTGATATTTAGGGAACTCGCTAAGGTTTGTGCTTACAATTTTATGTTAAATGTTTTCTTCAGGTGCTTATCGGTTTGCGAAGGCAGGAATGTACACACATATTAACGGTTTTATGATGAGAGATTCCACATTGTCTTCCTTATAACTCTGATTTTGGAATTATGGTTTATGAACAATTGGTTTAACTTGAATGTAACTTTATAAAAATGAGTGCTTATTCTATTTTTAAAATAAAATTTTTATTCTAGAAAATGCAACGTTACCAAATTCTTATTTGGTAATTTGTTATTTTTACTTAGTTGATAGATCTTGGAGTTGTCATGGTGCTCTTGGACTTGTCATGCTCTTGGACTTGAAGGCTTTTATTTTGTGGTGTTTTGTAATAAAAGTAACATTGGTGGTTGTTTTCGAAATGTTTACTTAAAAGACTTCCATTTCAATTTTCATTTAAAAGAACGTTAAAATAATGATTATTTTTTTTGGTGAAAAATCACAGTATTATTGTTTGGATCGGGTATGGTCTAGGTGGTTGACCATTCCTTTAATATTATTTTTTTTTAAAAAAAATTGAAATAAAAATGCTAATTAAAATTTAAATAAATTAGAAAGGGCAATGTAGTTATTTTATTTTCATCAGGCATAGTCTGAGTGAAAAGAAAACATTATAGGGACAATTGAAGTTTATTTTTTAAAATACAAATTAAACGTACAATTTGACACTTGAAAAATGATGAATCTTATAATTTATTTAAATAAAAGTTCACACCACATTTCATTTATATAGATTGGTTAGTTGATTCAGATGAAAAAAAACATAAAAACACAAAAATCATAATAGGATGAACATTTGAATTAGAACGGTTTGGAAGGTTTCTAAGAACCATGGATCGGGCTAATTGAAGCATACTAACGTTGGTATCTATTTTGGTTTTTCGGTTCTTGGACTAGTTGGACCGGTGTAACATTTTTTGTGTATAGTACAAGTCGTTGAAGTAATAGCGAAAGTTAATTTTTTAAGCTAAGTTAATATTTTAAGGAGAAATAATATCACGAGGATTGAAAAAAATATGCATTTCGGTAATCTACCGATATCCTTTTCAAGGAAAACTTCTATATCTGTTATCACACCAAAGTCAGAATGTTCTGTTACTAGAGAAAACATAAAAGATTAAAAACGTTTTGCTTTGATCCCGGTTTTGATGAACTGAAATTCATTAAATATTGAATTAGAAATGATAAAATTACAGCCTATAATGAAGTAGAAACTCTAAACTCTATGTTATACTTGATCTCATATCAATCTGACTTCAAACAAATGATTTATGTAAATTTTTTAAAATTTATAGATTACAGAGAAACACTGAAAAACATTCAGCTTTGATATGCTAATTTTGGATAATTATAACTCATTCAATATGGAATCAAAAATCATGAAATTAGCTTAAAATGAAATAAAGACTTTAAACTACATGATAAAAAAGATTTCTTGTCAACTCATCATCAAACAAATGAGTTACGTAAATTTCAAAAATTTCACAAACTACACAAAATATCTGAAAAACCGAAAAACTTTCAGCTTTGATATCCTTAACTCCAATGGAATATAACTCAGTGAAGATGGAATAAAAAATGGTGAAATTATATTCCTAAAATGAAGAATAAACTCTAAACTACATGCTAGGAAAGATCACACGCCATCAAACGAACGATTTATGTAATTTTAAAAAAAATTCACAAATTAACATAAATTTGGTCCAAAATCAGAAATCGATGGACCGAACTGGTAAGGAAGATGAACTAGGTGAGTGTAATTACATCAATCGATATCCAATGATAACATAAATCGATCCGTGTTTAGGTATGAGCCACGGTCGGATCCAAATGCTCATCCCTCGTGCATATGTACACGATGCATATTCACATACAAATGTTGGTGTGCACGATGCAAATGCACATATGTAGGTGTGTATATACAAAATTTTGTATTTCCAGGTGTTATGGTATTGTGAACCTCTTATGTTATTCGATGTACTATATGGAAGATGATTATCTTTAATATCTATTTTTGCTTATTCCTTTTTTTCACAATATTTAGATTGTAATCTTTAGATGTCTTAGGGTTTCTTATCTATGGATGGATTCAAATTTGTATCTTTTAGGTTTCCTTAGCTAACATATTATGTTTAGTAATAAGAAAGCCATTGTTAAGGTGATTATGCAATCATTCGTTCGGTTAATTGGAAAATTTGAATTAGTTGGTCCTATTGAGTGCTTATATTTCCGTTAATGTAGATGGGGTTTAAGTAGTTTGTGTTATGTGGTACAATAGCTAGGGGTGATAACTAGATGAGTATTAGTGATTCTGATCCCATACTTGATTATGAAAATATATCTCAAACCAGGTCCAGTTTATTCGGATACCCAATTAGATACCTATGAGTTATACCCTTGGGTATCCTATTTATGATATTAATTGGTTAAAACTATCCATTGAAATTTCATTACCTAAAACAACCTGATCATAATCCACATTTAAAAAATGAACTCGATGTTATAATAATTCATGTTTCTAGCAACATCAACAAAGTTTAATCTCTATCAAATGCTATATAAATATAATCATCAACACATATAATATTAAAATTTCATGATAATCTAATGAAGACCACACATAAAAATTAAAATGAATATCAATATTTTTTGTAAGAAGTAAGTAAATGATATATATTAAAAAAATATAAGTATTATAAAAGTATAAATAGTTCATAAATAAATACAGTGTGAAGTAGCGGCTAGAACATGAAATGCAATAATCTCTAAGCTTGATATTGATTGGTTGGAACTTAATTGAGTTTTAGGATTGTTTCTTTAAAATGACAATAGTAAGATGTCGTCAATGAAGAAATAGTGGCTAATGCGAGTCTTTGTACCATAATATGGTACATTTGGAGGTTTAGAAATGGAGTACGGTGATCAAACGGGGCAAGTTAAAGATGAGTGAAGTGGTTGACTCTATTAAAGAGTATTCGTTTTTGTTGTTTGCAGATAAGAATTATAGATGTTCATTTAGTTGGTTAAAATGTACTCAAAATCCTCTAAATTTTTTGTAATTGTTTTTCTAACTCTTCGCTAGTTTTTATTTTCAATATATATGGTTGACTGTTTAAAAAAAATCAGCTATAAATAAATAAGACCGGTTATAAAAACGAGCTTAAAATCCTATGATTTATTATATTTTAGACCTAGTTTTCAAAATAGATAGTTTGAATATATATGTTTTGAAATAGGAGATCCTTCTGATTCTCTATCTAAAATCGGTTATTATGTTATATTTATTAATTAGGTGTAAACCAGTGTATCATACGTGTTAATTAAAAAAAATATATTAAAATGTAAATAAAAGTATTTTTTAAAATAAAATTTTAAAATAAAGAATAAAGAAACATATTAATTGGAATTTAGTATAATATTTAGTACATGTATATAATACTTTACATATATAACTATAAATATTATGTGGCTTTTTAATTTTAAAAATTAAAAAGAACTATAAAGTAACATGTGAATATTATTTATTTAAAATTTATCATAAAATAATAAATATTAAAACTTATTAGAGATTAAAATTTGCTAAAATTATCTTTATTTATTATAGGAGATTAAAAGTGATTACATTCAATGATTATTACGTATCAACTATTGTAAAAAATGAAAAGGCCACTTCTACTGCGTGAAAATGATAGCAAACAGAAAAAGACTTTACCACATTTGTTGTGATTAAACAAGTAAAGAAACCCACATAAAGCAGTTTCGAATAATCATTAAATTTATGCCAATTCTAACTTGGACATAAGGTTTTCCACTGCTAGCTGCTTGTGGGGCAATATTTCATGATTTGCTTCTCTCATTCTCTTTGTTTTTTTATTCAGATATGTTTAAATCAAATAAAACTCATCCTTATAGCGTTGATATGACCAAATTTTATGTCATAGCTCTAAATCTTATGAGGTGTGACATATGAACCCCACGAATTCATACATACATGTAATCATATATAGGCCTCTCATGTATAAGCATACACCGCTCTCTAATATTTGATTTTAGTTTATGTCACAAAATTTCAAAAAGATGATTTTCTTACGCCAGATATGATTTGTTCATAATTTAGGAAAATACATAAATTAATGTTTTTTTTATATGTTCATACACATAAGAATAATTTAAAGTAATAAATAAATTACAATAAACAAACGTCACTTTTATAAACATGTAGAAGTAATAAAAAAAGTTGTTCCATATTATATGTAAAATTATATTGGTGGGAAATTGGAAAAAGAAGAAAGTTAACACTTAACTTCAAAGTGTGATGATTTTTTTTTTTTTTTGGTTATATCAGCGTTATTTGTAAGATATTTTCCGTCTGTTCTAATTATTTCAAGCCGTTATCTAACCGAATGGGTTTGCTCATTATTCCACGATCAGTTTGCTTATTATTCCACATCTATATGGCTTGGTCTTCGGTTATCATAATTGTTTATAACGTGTGAAATGAGATTGGCGAAAATAATATGCTAGTGTCATTTGGAATTGTACATGTATATTCTTAATCTTGTATGCTTAAGATAAATAAATAAGATAGGCATACTACATATACCTTTATGATAGGATCATATATAATTACATTTCTGGTCCAACTTCAAGCAATGCTTAATTAGCTTTTGTATAAATACCAACTACCAAGCCCTAAGCACATAAAAATATAGACCCACAAATCTCTCTCTCTCTCTCTCTCTCTCTCTCTCTCTCTCTCTCTCTCTCTCTCTCTCTCTCTCTCTCTCTCTCTCTCTCTCTCTCTCTCTCTCTCTCTCGTGTGGTTGTGAAAATCTTCTTTCTGGAAGCGATTAACGAAAAAAATGGGAGCACTTGATTACCTCTCCAACTTTTGCACAGTCAGAAGCACCAGCATCAGAGGCAGAAGAAAACCTATGCAGGCACACACTCTCTCTCTCTCTCTCTCTCTCTCTCTCTCTCTCTCTCTCTCTCTCTCTCTCTCTCTCTCTCTCTCTCTCTCTCTCTCTCTCTCTTAAATTTCAATCTGACAAGCAAAATATGGATTGTGGTTTCCTTACCAGACAGTTGAAATCAAAGTCAAAATGGACTGTGATGGATGTGAAAGAAGAGTGAAGAATGCTGTTAAGAACATGAAAGGTATACATTCATCCACTCTGTCTCTCTATCTTTCTGTAGATCTGCTTTTCTAAGTGCTTTGATTTAATATTTTATAAGGTGTCAAGACTGTGGATGTTAACAGAAAGCAAAGCCGAGTAACAGTTAGCGGATATGTGGAGCCAAACAAGGTGTTAAAGAGAGTAAAGAGCACAGGAAAAAGAGCCGAATTCTGGCCCTACATACCTTACAACTTGGTCAGTTATCCTTACGTTAATCAAGCCTACGACAAACGAGCTCCCGCTGGTTTTGTCAAGAATGTTGTTCAGGCTGTCTCAGCCCCAAATTCTACGGATGAGCGAATGACATATCTCTTTAGTGACGATAACCCTAATGCTTGTTCAATCATGTGATACATATACTTACTATATTTAGTATAATTATGTTCAATCTTTCTTTACTTGGTTGTTTGCTTTTGGCGTTATAAGTAGTAGCAATATGATGTGGTGAATTGTACGTTTAGATACAGTTTGTCATGCCTCGTAATCGAGATATAGTTTTTGTATCTGAGAGGCTCATGCAATCGAAATTACGAATAATATGATGACATATTATGTAACTTCCCCTGCTATATATATTTCATCATTTGTACTTAATATCTTTTTAATTAGTCGAGTGTTATTTCTTTAAAAAGATGAAAGGTATTTTGAAAACCATTACTCAGAGAGCTCGATCCGAAAAGTAAAAATGTGTTAAACGACTAAGATTTTATTACAAGTCTTGAATACGGTTAATATATTTATGTAAAAGGAGTACAATATTCGTGAAAGAGTAAAGGAGGGCATACAGATAGGCAGGAAGCAACGCTGACGATAACTTTTTATACTGCTTATTCGTTCGGCAAAGAACCTAAAGCATCTACATGTACAATTTTAAAGCTCTTATCATAATAAATAAATGTATCTCTTGTTTATTATTACTTTTAAGTTAAAATTCCACCATATATATATACATGCAATGATGCAACCTAATCCACATATATATATATATATATATATATATATATATATATATATATATATATATATATATATATATATATATATATATATATATTTATGTCCAAAACGATTGGCAATTGACTTTTTGGTATCTAACGAGTAATCTCTGGGCCTAAAATGATCAAAAACTATTTTTGTCATGTGAAAAGATTATAGCTACGTTTAAGTTTTAACTGTGAGATAAATAAAATGAAAAAAAGAAAACTTCGAACATATTGGAAAAAGAGGAGAGAATCGATGTCAAGTTTACGTCTAGACGTACGAAGTTTGAATCTTATAAAGTCAAAAACGAAACATATTCTTGAATGATGGGTATTGCGTATCTTAATGATGTATACTAGCTCTTCATTCATACCCATTCTTTTTTCTAGAAACATCAAGTTTTCGGTCTTACTATTCTTATCAAGAAACTTTAGAGATTCTTTCAAGCATTCTGCTTTACTTTATTTCACCATCACATTTGAGTTTGTTCGTTTGGTTATCAAGCCATTCGATGTTAAGATCACAAATTTCATCCTACGCTATATATGCATTCAATGTTTTGTACTTGTCCATTAATGACATAAACATGTGTTCATCTAGGTGGATTTCATGTAATGGCTACACAATATTCTTCTCAATAAATCCTTGAGTGCACAAATATACCCTTATGTGACACCAACTTTGAAATGATTCTACAAAATAGAAATAGAAGAAAGAATGAAGGGTTTGTAAAAGGTCAAATCGGCATATAAGTGTTCAAAAGCGAAACATGATTTTTGTAAAGCTAAGTTTTTGTTAGGAAGAATGGATTCTTGGTTGCCACAACAATATGCTTGTAGAACGTTCAGCCATAAAGCAAGATTATCGTTTCACTGTCTCATTAACTTGTTAAATGAATATAATTTATCTCAAATAACTACAATCTAAAAAAATAGTGGTAATTGGTAAAGTTGGAAAAGTCAAATGCAAGAGATAATTAGCCTTAGGACACTACTAGTTAAAAGAGATTTAATGACATACGAAAACATACACAAATTTTATGATAGGCAAAATAGTCAGTCATACATATTATGTCATCGTTTGTGTATTAGTAATCGTTTACGACATACAAAAATGTATGTCGTAATCGTAAACTGAAATAAAATGAAACAACATTCAATCTTTTCAATTATGTTGGTTGTCTTTTTATTGTTGTTTTATATTTGCTTCTTATATACAAATATTTCGTCTCCTTTCGAAACAAGTATATTAGAATGGGTGATTTATGGTTTGATTTAGTTTTTCCTCTCACCCTTGTCGCTTTCGTCTCCCTCCTCCGCCACATATGTCGTTCACCACCACCATTAACATGGCCTGTTGACATTACTACAAATCAATAAATAGAAAACGTACTTTATGAGGAAATTCACACATAGAGTATGTTTGGAAATAAAGATCTGTGCTTTATTTGGGCTTTTCCCATCGATTCCTTGCTCCTCTTTTTCTCGTTGTCACTCCTCTTATCCTCCTCTTCTGAGTTGATTTTTTAATACTTTCAATGTGTTCTTGAAGAATATTTTGGTTCAACTCTAACCTATTCTTGCAAATGCCTTTTTATATTCGGGTAATCACATGCTTTGAATAATCTTTTAAATTCCCTTTACATTTGTACTTCTTTGAATAATATGGTTTTGTTAATTTATGCAACCATGAACATCCTGGAAGAAATTACTTACTATGTTAACCTAAAGACAACCATGATCTTGATTTTCCTGAGCATTACTTATAATGCTTCGTTCTTGTCATTGCCATTATTTGTGTCTTTATAATTCATTAAAGAACAATCCTCCAAGTACATTCATTGTTGATTAAACCAAAAGCACACAAGACATATTATTTACGTGGTTCGGTATTCAATGGGATTAGTGAAAAGTCTAGTTTCCATTAGCAGATTATCATAGGGACTTATAAGTTAAAGTATTATAGGTTGATACTCATTCAACGCGTTACCCATAAGTTAGATCATCAGTAAGATCACCCATATATCTGTCAATAGTTTAGTTCCACGTAATTTTCACACTATATTATGCACTCCAGTATATATCCTCTATATATTAGGATATAGTTACGTTGTAGTATGCCACTAGGCTAGTTCTGTTAGTTGTTGATATTATTGGATTATTGCTTCTTGTACTATATCTATATATATATATATATATATATATATATATATATATATATATATTCACACAAACACACACACACATACACACACACACACACATATATATATATATATATATATATAGAGAGAGAGAGAGAGAGAGAGTCAAGATCAAATAAGAAGGAAATTTTTGGTAGGAAGGTAAGAAGTTTTTTTTCTACATATTTTTTTCGCGAACAAACAAAATGAATCATTAGATGATTCATTTGTAAGATGTTTCACAAGAAAACATTCTCAAAAAAACATCTCGATGATTCATTTATATAATGATTTTGTTGTTATTCACTAAAATTGTCATAAAAGTGAATTTTTTTCTTAATTTACTTAAAAGTGAATCATATAGATGTTTTTTTGAGAATTTTTTCTTGTGAATCATCTTACAAATGAATCATCTAGTGATTCATTTTTTTTTTCGTCAAAAAAATATGTAGAAAAAAAACTTCTTACCTTCCTACTAAAAAAAATTTCTTACCGGATCTATATCCTATATATATATACATATGTATATATATATATATATATATATATATATATATATATATATATATATATATATATATATATATAATATACTATGCGCGGAGTTGAGGGCGGACTTGCCTCATGCTGAAGGACAATATAATCGGGAATACTAGCTTTATATTGAAGGCCAAGGTGCGGTTTATCTTTACGTTGTACAAATAAAAAAGTGGGGAGCCACTTCGTTGTGAAGACCAAGGGCGGACCAGATTTATTGTAACATACTGATTCATGAAGTTTTTAATTTTGAGATTTTCTAAAATAAATGGATCAAGTATAGGTGTTGTGCTTCATGGGAATGGGATTTAGACCTCATTTGATGATGATATTGTTGGATAAGTGACCAAAGCCTTGGTTTGTGTCTTGCTGTCAAAGGGTAAAATGGGAAAAGTGATGTTTCAGACTTCTTCCATGAATTAAGGATTTTAGTTCCTTGTGTTTTAAGTCAAACATAGTTAGATAGGGTTGTGGGGATCATCTATACATTTGTGTGCATATAAAGAACACCGAAAATGAAGTTGAAACAAAGAAGTTATGATTGTTTGAAGTTGAAGGGAAATTTGGTGAAAATCCATTCTCATGGGGTGAGAAGTAATTCTCACGACGTGAGATTCCTCACGAGGTGGGAATATATTCACACAACGTGAGAACTGTGCAACACAAATCCCATGAAAATTTTAGGGTTTTCAAAATATTTAACGGTAAGCATTCATGTTTTAGGGTATTTTCTTAGTCTCCATCATATCTAGAACCTCTTGGGAGAAACCCTAGCCTCTATTTTCAAGATTTGAGCCTCGCATCTCCTCTCTTATCCATTTTAGGAGTTTTTGGTGGTTTTGGAGCAATTTTTTCATGCAAGATTGATATTTTAAGCTTGACAATTGAAGATCTCAACTTTCATGTACCTTTTAGACCTTTGTAAGCTATAAAGTTCCAAGATTTATTGCATTTCATCTTTGGATTTAAGTGTATCTGGTGTTTGGTCCATTTTAATGATGTTTTAGTGAGAGTTGGGAATAGATTTTGAAACTTTATTACTCTTCAAGGCCCCAATAACATTTTTATGTTTCAGATATGGACTCCAACACCTTTTGATCGGTTTAGTATGTTTTCTTGGACCTAATGGACTAGTAAAGTTTTGAACTTTTGCCTTCCCTTTCAGCCATGCAAGTTATTTTGGTCATTTAGGCCATTTTGGTGTTTCAAAGTTTTGATCTTGAAATATTGAGACATTATTATGGATAAAGTTGGAAACTTTATCCACCTAAACATCATGTTGATTCAGATCTGAAGGTTAGAGTCTTGGACTTAATGGATTTAGCTAAGAAAGATGCATTCTTTATCCCTTTGAGATTTAGAAACTATATATTTGTTGTTTGGGCCATCCTAATGGATAAAGTTAGAACTTTATCCATTATGAGGCTATTTGGGGATCTAGATCTTAGGTTATGGGCCTTGTTCTGAAGAGATTAAGCACTTAATGAAGATTTTGTTCTTCTGACCAAAAATTACAATGTCACATAGGATGTGTCACGACGTGATGGTGTCTAGGTCGCGATTGTTTTGTCATTTTATTCTCACAACATGGCCAAGTAATGGTCACAATGCAACGTTGACTTTGACTAAGCTACCCGTTGACATGTATGTATGCTAATGTATGTGGGGAGACATAGACCCGAGGATTGTTACAGACCCGACATAGCTACATGTTGTTATATGGAGTTATTATTGACTCGGGGTTGATTCGGACACGGGGGTTGTTACAAACCCGACACAAATACATGATGTTATATGGAGTTATTACAGGCCTGGGGTTGATACAGACACGACACACACACACACACACATATATATATATATATATATATATATGTGTGTGTGTGTGTGTGTGTGTTGTGTGTTGTGTGTGTGATATATTGGGGAGAACTCACCAAGCTTTGTGCTTACGGTTTCCTAGTTAAAACATTTTCAGGTACTCCCAATTTTGGAATAATATATGAATGGGTTTGACTTATTGAAAATGAAATTTTTACTCGATATTTTTGGAACGTTTCATTTATGCTGAAGGACATTATGCGTATGTATTGTATATGTATTGTAATATATGGTATTTTAAGGAACTTACTAAGCCTTGCGCTTAAGAAGTTGATATTAAATGTTTACAGACACTCCATTAGATGATAAAATGGGTGATGATCGATTGTACACACTCATTGGCAAAGTGTTTCAACATATACTCTGAAATAAGATCAATGAATTTTGTTATTTGTCAAAAATGAATGAATTGTTGTTTTCTTAAAATGGAAAATCTTCCTTGAAAACTGGGATGTCACACAAGTCTTCAATGATCCCTTGTGGATAAGTGATAGATTGATATGTCATATGTATAACCATCCAAGTTGTCTTCAACTTTGGTGAGTGGAGCTTCTTGTAAAATTAATAGTGCATGAGGTTGATGCTTGCTCCAGAATCAACCAATGCATTTGTGTTTATTAAAATCCTGAATTCCCAAGGCAATGTTAATCTCCCTGAATCTTCCATTTTTATTGGGATACTATCTTTAACAGTTTAATAGTAATTGAACATTTCTCATTAAATATCACATTTGAGATATTATCTAGTTCACTCTAATTTCCTATTTGGCTTTTCAAAAATGTCTCGTACTTGTGTATTTTTGCAATCATCTCTACAAATGGCATATTGATTGAAAGTGACTTAACTTGTTCCATGAAATTCTTATGTTCTTTCTCTAGCGGATTATTCTGAGTCAAAATGGGATAGTTGAGTGGTGAATGATATAACTCAAATGGAAAATCATCTGGAATGGTTTCCAATTTTTATGTTGTGGTGAATCTATCACTACACCGTAGCAACGGTACATGGCTCGTGTCTTTTATCCTTCATTCTTTGGTTTGAGTGGACTGAATTTTGGTGGCACCTAAGAACACTTGTGGCCTTTTATTTTCTCCATCTTTAGTTGTGGTTGCTAACACTTGAGCTTTTGAGCTTGAGCTGTTATTATTTGAATTAATACTTGGCAAATATTCCTAAATGATCTTGGTTAGTTGAACCACTTGGCTTTCTATGTTCACAATAGATGCATGTTGGTTCCTTAAGGTAGCATCTGTATTGTGATGCTTGTTCTCACTTTCTTCCATAAATCTATTCAACACTGACTCAAGATCAGGTTTCTTTTCAACTTGAATTTTCTCTTTTGGATAAAACCAATGACCTTGTTGCTAGTATTTGTCTTCTTTTTCTTTTCGGTATTCTTCATATGTCTTCCACTCTTTCTTTGGTCTCCTTCAGTCTTCGTCAAACCTATCTCCGCTTGAGTAACAAAATTCAACATTCATGTTCCCATTTTCATCCAAATCACAATCCCTAGTAAGATGTGTGCCACTAAAGTTATCATATCTGACATGAATCACGTGAATTGAATTCCCCATTTTCATGATCCTCCTATCCATCAAGTCTAGCTTTGCAAGGACTAAAGCAAAATTTTCTTTTTCTTCATCTACACTCACTTTGCTTCTAGTAAGATATTTTCTGGGTTATGATATTCAATGAGAGCTTTGTTAATGGTTGGATCCTTCTTGGTCATTGTCCCTTGAGAATCAAGAAGTTATCTCGTGCTTTCATTTATCCTATCATAAAGAATTGAAATCTCGTATTGCATATTGAGATCATGTTGAGGGCAGTTACAAATCATTCGTTTATATCTTTCCCAAACTTTATGCTACGACTCTCCATCATATTGTTGGAACTTCAAAATATTTTTCTGCAACTTAGTAACCATTGAAGGAGGGATAAATTATTGAATGAACTCTTCTTTCATCCAATACCATGTAGTGATGGCTCCTTGTGCTAGTGACTTGAACTAATCCTTTGCTATGTCTTTTAGCATGATTGGAAGGATTCTCAACATAATTACATCTTTAGAAACATTTGGCACATTGAAATAATTTCCTATCTCCAAAACTTCCTTAATGTGGTTGTATGCATCTTCATGATTATTTCCAAATAACAAGATACCTTTATCATGTTGAGGGTATGTCCCTTAAGTTCGAAGTTCATCATGGCTGGAATATCGGATGTCACAATGCTCATACCAACATCATCCCATATACGCCTATTGTACTCATCCATCATCATTGTCGCTATGTTTCCCATTTTATTATCGGGATTTCCTTTCTTGGTTGGATTGTCTTCTTCTGAATCAGTTCTTGTTTATGGTTCGTATTGTTCTCACTTCATATCCAAAGTCTTCTCGGTCTTGAAAATTGATTGGATTGGAAACCACTACTTGATTCTTCAACCTTTTTATCCTTTTTCTTGTGAAACACAAATTCTAGATAGTCGAGTGGTGGCCTAATTGAAAATTTAGATCCCCGATTCACATGTTGCCAAGACAAAACAAAAGCAAACACATAAAACGAATAAAAAATAAATAAATCGAAAACTGTTTTGCCAGTTTCTACGTCGTGGTATATAAATTAACCAATTTAAACAAAAAATTAACTTCATGTGGTTTTTATCTCATAAAAAAGGACTGATTAACTAATAGAAATTAAGATTCTAATTTAACAACCGTTCCCCGACAACGGCGCCAAAAATTTGGTATGACATATATTTTTACAATTTTTGAATGGTTTAAATTTATAACCTTTATTTATTTAACAAAAACTAAAACACAAATTAGGCAGTGCACTTAGTCTCTTAGTAGTGTAGTAAAGCAAATATGTGGTCGAACACAGGGAATGGAATAAATTTGGAAATTAAAATTGCTAAAACTTAATCCAATTACTAAAACAAAAACTAATGAAATAGTGTTTTATATGATTTTGCAAGTTCAAAAAAATTTAATTATATACTAACTAGAAAGCTACAAAAATGAGTTTTAACTAGAAAATTAAGCCACTTTCTTTTAGCTTTGAATCCCCCTTCTTTTCATATGAGTTACTTCGATTGTAGATTACTTCTATTGGTTACCAATCACTAATTGTCATGGTCAGACTAATTAACTTGCATCAATTTTTCACACTTAATCATAATGGTCATGTAGACTAAGGACACATAATTGGTTTTATTGAATAATCAGACTATGAATGAATAGATTTAGGGTTGTTTGCCTATGGTCAATTCAGATAAAACTAACATTTATTAAGGTCAAATCTTGCTCTGTAACACAATTAAGTACTAACTTTATTACCTATACTAGGACATGGTTAATCTCTAGCTCTAGCAATTTAACTGTCATAAAATACTAGAAATACGAATTCATATATTCAATGGTTAGTTAAGTACACAAAATTTGAGGTCAAGATAATAGAGATAGAAACATTAACATGCAATGATTGATCTAACAAACACAAGTAAAAACCAACATTAATAATCAACAAATCTAATATTAACTCATAGTAAATTTAGGTTCATCTAGACTGAACGAAAAATAAGGGAATTAATACATGATTGAAATAGATAAATAACTAATCAAGTAGTAAATAAAGCTAAATATCATGCAAAGAGATTGCTTGAATTGATTTCTTGCTAATTACTCTTCTTTTCTCCTCCTCATGGACGAAATCAGGTCTTCTAGGGTTTCTCAGAAGTATATTCTCTCCAAGATTCCCATCCATATAGTCACTAAATTCATCTTTTATATAAGAGGAAAAATTGCCATAAATTAGCCACCACACTATGGCCAATTGTTTGCCACATCGTGGTACATGTTTCCATATTGTAATCAGAAAGGTATTCTACTTTAGTAGAGAATCTTCAAAACACCGCGACGCGGGCAAGATTTTACCGCATCGTGGTGATTGACCCGAAATGTGCTTTTGAGGCATCTATGTTCTTTATTTTCAAACTTCACCCTCAAACATCCATTTTTCATCCATTTTGGTCCCTTTTTTCAAAAACTCTTCTTTTGGCTAAAATATGTAATTTATGAAAATAAGTACCAAAAGTCCTTGTATTTAGATCAAAATACCACTAAACTATAATGAAATAACTCATAAAAATATGTATAAATATGACTATATCAGGTACCTTGAAATGTTGACTTCTAATTGATGGCACATCTAAACAATGTGAATATACAACACGTATGTGACATGTGTTTCAACAAATCACCACCATGGTCTGAGTCAACATATACAACCAAGTCACTTTTAGTATTAGCTCTATCCACCAAACAAACATTTTTCATTCCTATCAAGTATCATATGATCCACTTGACTGCTTCCATGTGAGGCTTTCTATGATTTCTCATAAACCTACTTATTACACTAACCAAATGAGATAATATAGTTCTGGTATAGACTATAGCATACATGAGACTTCCATCAAAAGTAGAGTACATAAACCTTCTCATGTAGTTCCTTTCCTCATTAGTTTTGGGTATAGTACATGGACCAAGTTTGAAATGTGCTGCTAAAGGAGTTCCAACTGGTTTGAAATGATCAAGATAGAAAAGTTGCAAGACTTTTTCAATGTACTTTCATTATGAAATACAAAACCACCCTTTTCTTTTATCTCCTCGAATCTCCATTCCATGCATCTTCTTAGCATCTCCTAAATCCATCATTTCAAACTCATTCTTCGGAATCACCATCAAGTCATTAATAGTAGCCATATCCTTAGTTGTAATGAGCACGTCATCAACATACATCAATAGATATATGTAGGACTACGGTTATGATTCCTTTGAGTAAACATAGTTGTCAAACTAGTTTTGACTGTAGCCATACGAGATCATAAATAAGTCAAAACTCTTGTACCATTGTCGTGGAGACTTCTTTAAACCATACATAGAATTCTTCAACAAACATACATGCTCCTCACTAGAATCAAGGAACCCCTCTGAATGGGACATGTAAATCTTGTCTTATAAATTCCCATGAAGAAATGTAGTTTTCATATCAAGATGTTCATGCTCCAAAGCAAATTCACTTACCATGGCCAAAAGAACCTGAATCGTCTTGTGCTTTATAACCGTTGATAATACCTCATGACAATCGATTCCTTATTTATGAGTAAACCCATTCACCACCAACCTAGTCAGTTCATCTCCTAGAATTCCTACTTTCTTCTTAAAGATCCATTTGCACCTCACTGTTTTTTCTCCTTTTATTAATGGAACAATATCCCATGTTCATTCTTTTCTAATGAATTCATTTCTTCATTCATCACTATCAACTAGTTAGTTTCTTCTTTACTCATCACTGCTGCTTTGTATGATTGAGGCTCTTTAGTGTCAATTACTTCTTTAGTTGCCAAAGAAAAAAGAAATGGAGTCAAATTCATATAATTTGACACATCCCACATGTCTTTCTGGTTTCTGAATAACCCTCTTTGATCTTCTCCTTTCTATAGTTTTTGATCCATCATCCCTTCTGACATCAGCATCACTAGATGAAAATTCACTGCATCGTTCTTGGGTTTCATTTTGTCTAGGTTATTTACTACCACCTTATTGTTCGTTACTTATTACCAATCTATTTGTATTTGTGTTGTAAACTCCACATTCTGGTAAGCACCCCGATTTTTGTTCCCTGTTTAAGTTTTATTCCCTTTTATCTAGTTACCTATGACAGATTCATCAAATGTCACATCTCTTCTAATGATAAATTTCGAAGTTCTTCCTTGTTTGTTAAACCGATAATTTTTTGATAAACTAATATTTAGATTTAGTAATCTAAACGAAAGTCATAGTATTTGTTAAACCGAGAATTTTCATAAAAAGAACGTCCAAAGCTAACCTCATATGAGAAAGTTATGATTTTTTCTAAGTTTCGGGATACCAGTAGACAGGTAAAAACTTGAAATAAAGATCGATTGATTTTTAGCCAACTCAACCTAAACGAGAATCTAAGGTCTCGTCAATAGTAGTAAAATGGTAAAAAGACAGAAAAAAACGGACATCGGATGAAGAAGTTATGAATTTTTAATGGATTTTCCTGTACCGGTTTGTTAAATAAATAATAATATAAAACATAATACAAAATTAGCTGACGGAATCTAAACAAAAGTCGTAGAGCATAATTTCACCTACGCGTGCATATAAAGAATGTCAAAAACGGAGCTCGTATGTGAAAGTTATGGATTTTATAAGTTTGGGACAAAAAATCGAGAAAATACCGAAGTCCGAGAAAATTCGCATGGCTGGGGTTCGGCCACGTTACCTCGCATGCGAGATGCCTCGTATCTGACATGTGTCGCACCCACCTCGCATCGAAGGCGCGTTCCTCTCCTGATCCGACACGTGGCTAAGCGTTGGCTCCTTCCGAGCTTCGCCACCTGTCTTCTTCGTGTCCTGTCCGAAGGGCGCCATCTGAAACGCCCGTGTTTCGGGGCTAAGCAGTAGTAGATGTTGTAATAGTCTAGATCAACTATTGTAACTCTTTTTGAAGTAATAAAGATGAATTATTTGAGTATTATGTGAATTGTGTACGTTTATGTGCTTATTACTTATTTATAAATGTATAATAAATAAAACATAAAAATAAGCATCAAAATTAAAGTGTAAGATAAGCCCGATATCTTTACATAAAGTTGTAGTGATCGAAACAAGGACTCCAGACATATAAAGAATGCCGAAATCTGAGTTATAACAAAGAAATTATGATCCATCGAAGTTTCGCGACGAAACCAACAAGACACCGGGAAGCGTGAATAGTGAATTTATGATAGAGCGATTTTTAGACTTAGTGATCCAAAAGAAAGTTGTAGAATACGTTAAACCGAGACCGTCCATAAAAAGAACGCCCAAATTTGACTTCGTATGAGGAAATTACGATTTTTCTAAGTTTCGGATCAGCAGTGTACAGCCCAAACTTCGAATATTAGATCGAGCAATTTTTAGCGGACACAACCTAAATGAGAATCGAAGATCTCGTTAATAATAGCGTAACAATAAAAAGACAGATGAAAACGGATGTCGGTTTAAGGAGTTATGAGATTTTAACGGACCAATCTTGTCCCGACCTTTTAATAATATAACTTCAAAAATAATTTCAAAATTAGCCGACGGAGTTTAAACGAAAGTTGTATAGTACGTTTCCGCCTACACGTGGATACAAAGAACGTAAAAAATGGAGATCGTATACGAGAGTTATCAATTTTAGATCTCGGAAAGGGATATTACAAAACCTGATGCGAGATGATGATGTGGCTCGATCTGGACCTCCCATCGCTGACCTCGGTACCTGCTTCGGATTCGGACACCTGGCTGCGCATTATGCCCCGCGTTCAAAACCAGGTACACCCAACGTACTTGGTCATTGTGTGGTCCGAGAGAGGGCTGCGTAGCACCACCCGTAGATCGCCACGTAGCAGTCTTATCCGAAGCTAGACCTAGTGTAGCCTTTCCGAATGCCTAGCGTTCCAAGGTCTGAGGGCCTATAAAAGGCAGTGAAGGCTGCTGAGTTCCATGTGCCATTTCCTCTTCTCTTTCAAGTTTCATTCTCTCTCTATGGTCTTTAACCCCCTCCTAAGCCTAGGTAAACCCCCTAGCACGCGAAGGAAGCCATGGGCTCCTGGAGTCCCAATAAAAAGGGTCTTTCGGTTTGGAACTTATAATAAGTACTTGGGCTATTATTATGGGTTATATAAGTAACGTTTAACGCTTATATAATAGTAATAATAGCTAGACTATTAGTTAGTCTCGTTAAATAATGGACTAAACCCTAGTGGTAATGATACTAGGTTTTGACGAAGGAAATTGTTTCAAGAGTAACGAAGCGCTGTCAAAGTTCGGAATCACCACCTTAACAGGTGAGTGCATAGTCCCTTTCATCTTACACATAGATATGAAGTGTTTAATATAAATTACATGCTATGTGTGCATATTGTCTGAATACTTGCTGTCTATGCTGGGTGAAAGATTTTTATACACATTTTAAATGATTTAAACTATATATGTATTTTACATCTGAAAAATGTGTTGGGTAAAACATGGGTAGATGTATTAGTTGATGTGTGACAAAATAAAATAACGAGATACCTCGTTATTGATGTTATTGATGATCCAGTCATCTAGTGGAGTATAGATGACGACCACGGACTATTCTAGACAGTCCAGTGGAACGCTTGCAGGCTCGAAACCTGTAGGTGTCTATTTGAACTGTGTGCTCACCAGCAGTACTCCATCCCCCACATGGTTGCTTATTTGATATGAATTGCTGAGGAATCCCCGAAGCATGTGTTGTCATCCCGATGAATGTCCTTAGACTAGATCCCTTGTGTTAGATGTTTTTGGGACATAAAGTGAGGAAAATAGGAATGGGTAATCGGGTTTTTTGGTTTGATAAAGTTAGTAAACTTATTTATTGTGGGTTGAAAACCCTATGTGTTCTCCAGGATCGCAAGCCTGACCCACTCAGTTTCTTGTATTATAGGTAATAGCGCATTAGCATAGATGTTCGGATGAGAGATAAGGGATTATAGGCCTATAAATACGAAATAATGTAGTAAGGCTTATGTTGTATTGTTTATGCTTTTGATGTGTATCGAACATGACATCCCGAGTCTTTTAATGAAATACATTTCTACGAAAATGCTTTGATAAATCTTTATCATATTTTTTTTTGGGGAACAAATTCCACAACTATTTTATTTAAAATGTTACTCAAATTTTTAAACAAAGCATAAACAAATCAGTCGTTTCTGGCCATAAAAATGGGGATGTCACAGTTGGTATCAGAGCATTAGTTTAAGCGAACTAGGAATTTATAGGATTTCTAGACTTAAACTTAGAATGCTAAGTGATGATTGTGAGACGAGTGTCTAGTATATTTTAGACACAAGCAGTAGTTTATTTTAGGAAATATGCCTAAAATGATTTTATGTGCTACATGCTATTATTTGTTTGGATCTATGGTCTGTTGCCGACCAGATATGGAAACGTTATATGCTTAGGATTCTAAACGTACGACTACGATATTAGAACTAGCATATAAACGTTTCGAAGAGATAAGGAAGATTTAAATGTCTATCCAAAATAAAGTTCTAAATTCACCTTACTCGGTGTATAGATCAAAATGGAAAGAACCAACAGTTAAGATAGGAATGCAAATGGAAACCGAAACCAACCTCAAGTGATTGAGCAAATACCGTTATGGTAGCCTCTCTTGAGCCAATAATGATGGCTGAAGTACAAGCGATGATCCAAATGATATTGGATCATCAAATGGAGGAAACCAGGTGTCTACTCCAACAGAATCGAGAGGAAGCTACCATACCGATGGAACAACCCGAACTGAACAATGGGCAGTCAGAAGGAGGTAACTACAGTAGGACCATTGGTAAAGCTTTTCTGCCAGTGTTATGGAGGAACAATCAAGATGAAGGAGTCGAGAGGAATGGGTGCAAGTACATTATGGATTGGAAGATCCGATCAACCTTCACTGGGAAGGAAGATCCGATCGCAGTTATGGATTGGATCTCAGAGATGGAGTTGGCTTTTATGACGTGTGGTTACAAAAGCAAACTGAAAACCACATTTGCAGTGTGCTAGTTCAGAGGAGGCGCGGTTCGTTGGTGGAACATTATAGGGAAGACTTTAAGCCCCATTGAGCCCCTGTAACTGATGTGGGCAGAGTTTTTGGTGTAGTTCAAATGCAAGTATCCTGCTCAAGCTAGAAACTAAAGTATGCCGATTGATGAATACACCAACAACTTCACAAAGAAGGTGGAGTTCGCATTGTGTCTTGTTCTAGATGAAATGACGAAAGTTGACAAGTACGCAAAGGGACTTCCATAGGAGTACGCGGTTCCAGTGCGTTAGAAGCCTACTCTGGAGGTAGCTATCTGGCTGCCAAGTTTATGGAGGATATGATTAGGGGAAGAGCTACCAGCAAGGTTGAGTTTGGAGAGAAGAGGAATATCGAGGGGTCTGCAAGGCCCAACAATAAGAAAATCAAGTCTGGTTCAAGAAAGTTTGGAGGAGGAAATGAAGCGAAGTGGTGCGAGAAGTGCAAAAAGAAGCACTCAGGGAAATGTAGCGAGGAGGTGACCTACTACAAGTGTGGGAAGACGGGGAATTACGCCAATGAGTGCACCACCAACAAAAGGGTATGCTATGAGTGCCATGAGGAAGGCCACATTTCAAGGGATTACCCAAAGAAGAAATAGGCGGCAAGGCCCAACATTCCACCAAAGCTGAAGGCGAGAGCCTTCCAGATGATGCTTGAGGCTGCGAAGGAGGCAGCAGACGTCACTTCAGCTACCTTTCTTGTAAATGGTTTGCCTACCAATATACTATTTGATTCGGGAGAAAACTACTCCATTGTATCACATAAGTTTGGTGGGAAACTAGCATTACCTTTAGAAAAACTTGATAATGTACTGATTGTAGAAGTTGTCAGTGGCAAGTTTGTAACTGTTAGTAATCGTATTAAAAACATAGTTATCGACTTAAATGGAAACGAATTCCGCGAAGATTTGTTACACATAGAATTGAACGGTTTTGACATCGTTCTGGGAATGTATTGGCTCAGTGCCGTGCTATGCCGAAAGAAGATAGTAAGAGTAAACTCACCCGGAAAAGAGTCATTCATGGTGTACGCGGACAAACACATAGTAAATTCTGGAATCATCTCCCTGATGAAAGCCAGAAAATGTTTGTCCAAGGGATGTGCATCGTATTTGGCATTTGTTATCGATGCTAAGAAGGAAAATAAGGAGGTGCATACCATACCAGTCGTGTGTGATTATCCGGAAGTCTTTCACGAAGATCTTCACAGATTACTGCCTGATAGACAAATGGGGTTTCGGATGGACTTGTTACCAGGGACGACACTAATAGCAAAATCATCATATCGATTAGCACCGACTGAGATGAAGGAGCTCATGACGCAACTTTAGGAGTTGTTGGAAAACGGTTTCATTAAGCCGAGATCATCACCCTGGGGAGCTTCGGTACTGTTCGTAAAGAAGAAAGACGGAAGCATGTGAATGTATATAGACTACAGAGAAAAGAATAAGGCAATAGTTAAGAACAAGTACCCATTGCCAAGAATTGATGACCTATTCGATCAACTGCAAGGTTCGAGCTATTTCTCAAAGATCGATCTTAGGTCAAGATATCATTAGCTGAAGGTGAGAGAGCAGGATATTGAGAAGACCGCATTCAAAACTAGATATGGACACTATAAGTTTTTGGTTATGTCGTTTGGACTAACCAATGCTCCAACAACATTCATGGATTTTATGAATAGGGTTTGTAAACCATTCCTCGATAAATTCGTGATAGTGTTCATAGATGACATTCTCATATACTCGAAAAGCCATGAGGAGCATGGCCAGCATCTATGAGAAGAGTTGGAAGTCTTTAAAAAGGAGAAGTTGTATGAAAAGTTATCCAAATGAAATTTTAGGATCCGAGAAGTCCAATTCTTAGGTCATGTGGTTCACCAAGAAGGGATAATGGTTGACCCCACAAAAATTGAAGCAATGATGAAGTGGGAACGACCAAAAAGTCCCACGGAGATTCGAAGCTTTCTAGGTTAGCTGGATATTACCGAAGGTTTATCCATGGCTTTTCTTCAATAGCTGCTCCATTGACAGCTTTGACCCACAAAGGAGCTACATATACATGGAGTGAGAAACACGAAGAAGCATTCGAGAAGCTAAAGAAGAAATTATGTGAAGCATCGATTCTTTCTCTACCCGATGGAGTTTAAGACTTCGCAGTCTATAGTGATGCATCTGGAGTCGGGTTAGGTTGCGTTCTAACCTAAAGAGAAAAGGTGATAGCATACGCATCTCGAAAGTTAAAGGAGCATGGAAAGAAGTACCCCACTCATGATTTGGAGTTAACAGCGGTAGTTTTCGCTCTATAGATATGGAGGCATTACCTCTACGGCACGAAGTGCAAACTTTTCACTAACCATAAGAGTCTCCAGTATCTCTTTAATCAGAAAGAATTAAATATGAGGCAATGACGTTGGGTAGAGTTACTCACGGACTACGACTGTGAGATACTTTACCACACTGGTAAAGAAAATGTTGTTGCAGATGCTCTCAGTCGGAAGGTCAACTTTGAGAGAAAAAGGTCAAGAGCGTTGAGAATAGAAGTTGTCTCGACGATTGTCGAAAGTATTGGGAAAGCTCAAGAAGAAGCTTCAGAGAAGAATGACCGAAAGGAAGAACGTTTGGGCAAAACGTTAGTTTTCGGTACAAACAGTCAAGGACTGAAGGTATTACAAGATCAGATTTGGGTACCTAAGACGGGATGAATAAGAGATCTTCTAATGGAAGAAACGCACAAGACCATGTACTCAATTCATCCCGGTAGCACTAAAATATATAGGGACCTAAAACCCTACTATTGGTGGTCGATGATGAAGCTCGATGTTACAAAGTATGTGGCCGAGTGTGTGACATGTGCAAGAGTTAAGGCACAACATCAGAAATCGTATGGGAGTTTAGAACCTTTACTTGTACCATGGGTAAATGGGAAGACATCACCATGGATTTTGTGACTAAACTGACCAGAACGAAGAACGGTCACGACATGATTTGGGTGGTCGTGGATCGTTTCACTAAGAGTGCATACTTCATAGTAGCCAACGAGACGTGGTCTATGTATAATCTCACAAATGCTTACGTGAAGGAGATAATAAGACTTCACGGTGTTCCTCTTACGATTGTATCAGATCGTCATAGTCGTTTCACATCAAGCTTCTAGAGAAGTCTACAAGAGGAATTAGGTATGAAGTTGTGTTTGAATACAGCTTACCATCCGCAGACTGATGGCTAGAGGGAAAGAACGATTCAAACACCAGAAGATATGTTGAGAGCATGTACCCTAGAGTTCCAAGGTAACTGGGATGAGCACTTACCTTTGGTAGAGTTTTCCTACAACAATTGTTTCCACTCAAGTATCAAGATGGTGCCCTATCAAGATTTGTATTGACAGAAGTGTCGTACGCCGTCTTGTTGGCTAGAGGCTGGAGAAAAGGAGTTTATGGGCCCCGAGATAGTCTATGAGACTGCTGTGAGAATTGAAGGAGATCAGGGAAAGGATGTTAGTAGCTTAGGATCGTCAGAAGAGCTATGCTGATAACAAAAGACGACTGATGACCTTTGAAGTTGGAGATTCCGTATTGCTTAAATTGTCACCTTGGAAGGGACTTATATGATTCGGAAAATGAGGAAAGTTGAGTCCAAGGTTTATTGGACCGTCCAAAGTTCTTCAGAGTATTGGGAACCATGCTTACAAGATCGAATTAACCTAAGAACTACTTGGTATTCATAACACTTTGCATGTGTGTTATTTGAGGAAGTTCACAAGAGAAGTTCCCGACATAATTCCAATATGATAGTTAAGAATGGATGAGAATAAGAGGCTTATTGAAGAACCTGAGGCAATTGTTGACCGTAAGACTAAGAAGTTACGACGCAAGATGGTCGACTTAGTACTAGTCCGATGGAAACATACGAATGGCCCGAATCTCACTTGGGAAAAAGAGAGTGACATGATGAGTCGCTATCCACATCTATTTGCTGATGCATGATTCGAGGACAGAATCATCCTAAGAGGGAGAGAATTGTAACGCCCGTGTTTTGGGGCTAAGCAATAGTAGATGATGTAATATTCTAGGTCAACTATTGTAACATTTTTTGAAGTAATAAAGATGATTTTTTTAGTATTATGTGAATTATGTGCATTTATGTGCTTATTACTTATTTACAAATGTATATAAATAAAGGATAAAAATAAGCATCAAAATTAAAGTGTGAGATAAGCCCGATATCTTTACATAAAGTTGTAGTGATCGAAACAAGGATTCTGGACATATAAAGAATGCTGAAATCCAAGTTATAACGAAAAAGTTATGACCCGTCAAAGTTTTGCGATGGAAACCAGGACGACACCGAGAAGTGTAAATAGTGAATTTACGATAGAGTGATTTTTAGACTTAGTGATATAAATGAAAGTCGTAGAATACGTTAAACTGAGAGCATCCATAAAAAGAACGCCCAAATCTGACTTCGTATGAGGAAGTTATGATTTATCTAAGTTTCAGATCGGTAGTATACAACCCAAAGTTCCAATATTAGATCAAGCAGTTTTTATCCGACACAACCTAAATGAGAATCGAAGACCTTGTTAATAATAGAGTAACAATAAAAAGGCAGATGAAAACGGATGTCGGATGAAGGAGTTATGAGATTTTAACTGACCAATCTATCCAGGCCTGTTAATAATATTACTTTTGAAAATAAAGTCTAAATTAGCTGACGGGGTCTAAACGAAAGTTGTAGAGTACGTTCCTGTCTACGCGTGGATATAATGAACATTGAAAATGGAGCTCGTATGTGAGAGTTATGGTTTTTAGAACTCGGAAAGGAAAATTATGATACCTGGTGCGAGATGATGACATGAATCGATTTGGACCTCCTACGCTGACCTCGGTACTTGCTTCGAATTCGGACACCTGGCCTTCGCATTATGCCCCACGTCCGAAACCAGGTATGCCCAGCGTACTTCGGCCTTGTGTGGTCCGAGAGAGGGCCTCGTAGCACCACCCGAAGCTCTCCACGTAGTAGTCTTACCTGAAGCTACGCCTAGTATAGCCTTACCGAACGCCCAACGTTCCAAGGTCTGAGGTTTTATAAAAGGAAACGAATGTTGTCGAGTTCCATGCACCATTTCCTCTTCTACCTCTAATTTCTTTCTCTCTCTAAGGTCCCTAACCCCCTCCTAAGCCTAGCTAAACCGCCTAGCACCCGAAGGAAGACCCCAGGCTCCCAGAGTCACGAGAAAAAAGGGTCTTTTGGTTCAGAAACGCTTCTCTAAGCAAAGCTCGATTTTCTATAAAAACCCGTTGTAAGTGAGCTACGCCTATGCTATTTTTTAATGTAGCTTTTATTTAAACATAGTAACGTTATTAGGAACTTATAATAAGTACTTGAGATATTATTATGGGTTATATAAGTATTGTTTAACACTTATATAATAGTAATAATAGCTAGAATATTAATTAGTCTCGGTGAATAATAAACTAAACCCTTAAGGTAATGATACTAGGTTTTGACGAAGGAAATTGTTTCAAGAGTAACGAAACACTGTCTAAGTTCGGAATCACCACCTTAACAGGTGAGTGCATAGTCGCTTTCATCTTACACATAGATATGAAGTATTTAATATAAATTATCTGCTATCTGTACATATTTTCTGAATACTTGCTTTCTATGCTGGGTGAAAGAGTTTTATACACGTCTTAAATGATTTAAATTGCATATGCATTTTATATCTACAAAATGTGTTGGCTAAAACATGGGTAGATGTATTAGTTGTTGTGTTTCAAAATAAAATAATGAGAGGGCTCGTTATCGATGTTATTTATGATCTAGTCATCTAGTGGAGTATAAATGACAACCACGAACTACTCTAGACAGTCCAGTTGAACATTAGCAGGCTCGCAACCTATAGGTGTTTATTTGAACTATGTGCTCACCAGCAGTACTCCATCCCCACTTGGTTGTCTTATTTGACATGAATTGTTGAGGAATCCCCGAAGCATGTGTTGTCATCCCAATGAAAGTCCTTAGACTAGGTCCCTCGTGTTAGATGTTTTAGGGACGTAAAGTGAGGAAAACGGGAATGGGTAATTGGGTTGTTTGGTTTGATAAAGTTAATAAACTTATTTATTACGGGTTGAAAAGCCTATGTGCTCATAATACTCCCAAGCCTTACCCACTCAGTTTCATCTATTATAGGTAGTGGCGCATGATCATAGATGTTTGGATGAGAGATAAGGGATTATAAGCCTATAAATACGAAATAATGTAGTAAGACTTAAGTTGTACTGTTTTTGATCTGTATTGAACATGACATCCTGAGTGTTTTAATGAAATACATTTCAATGGAAATTCTTTGATAAATCTTTATCATATTTTGTTTTGGGAACAAATTCCGCAACTCTTATATTGAAAATGTTACTCTGATTTTTAAAGAAAGCATCAAAATTCAGTTTTGTCTGGCCGTGAAAATGTGGATGTCACACCATCTCATTTCCCTCGCATGCGATGCATGTTCTTTCCTCCAGCCGAATATCCGAGGCTCGCATCCTATAAATAGGAGGGTGCGAGACCTCTAAGGTAATTTTGAAAATTTCACACTTTTTATGCATATATCCAATTTTTAGCTATTTCAAATTTCCCCGAAGCCCCGGGATAAATCCCAACACTCGAAACACGTCCTGATGTGCCCGAAAGAGCTTGAGAAGTTTATATTTTTGGTTTGATGCTCAACCCTCGCAGGGCCCGATTTTCAATAAAGCTTCCGGTTTTCAGTGAAGAAAGCTATCTCTTATAATGAAGTGCTGCACACATTACTATTTTATCCCCCGATTAATTCACGGTGAGTTCTATATATAGGAACAATTGTATGTTATGTGTTATATGTTCTATATTCTTTTCTGTTGTTATTATTTCTGCTATTTATGATAGCAAAGCTATACCTTTGGCCATGTGAGTAGTGAAAGGACTTAGATTCACAACGATATTGGTATGTAGCATCTGGCCATGTAGAGCATGTCTCGTAAGAGAATGAATTATTTTCTATGGCATTGGAAAAAGGCCTGATCAGGATGAAAGCCTGAATTCTACCAAAATGTTTATCAGAATGTGAATGTCTTATGTGCATCTGGGCTGAAGCTTTATTGATGTATATCAAGTATGGAAATTTTTATGTCTCATGCATTGTATATGTATGAATCAAATCATTGATTGATATGGAAAGTTTGTAACATGATTCACATATGCCTTTGTTGTTCCTTGTTCCTCTTTTCTTCTTCCATATTGAAGTATATATATATGGCATAACGTTATATTGTATCTATTACTGAACTCACTAACCGTCACCGCTTACCCCTCTCAATGTTTAGCAATTGCAGGCAATAAGCAACCAGTATAGTTATATACTGATAGAAGGTTGTAACATCCGGATTTACCAGGTATCTTGTAAATCTAATTTTGTCATATTGTGAGAGGCACTCGGCGAGTTGGAGCTCAGACTCGTCGAGTAGAGACGCGGAATTGAACATTGGTGCGCGCCTGGACTCGGCGAGTCCAGGATATGGACTCGGCGAGTCTGCGCTGTGTAATGAAACCCTAAATCTTCGGGTTTGAGGCCTATTTAAAGGGCCTTATTGCCGTCATTTGTGCTCACCCAACCCTCAGTGAGTGTCCCTTGTGTTCTTGAGCTATTTGTGAAGAGAAAGGAGCCATTCTTGATCTTGTGTGTGTGTGTGTTATTTAGCAAGAAGAAGGAGACCCTACGTAAGAGGAAGCAAAGGAGGTTGCTATTTCGTGGATTTGGAGCTTAGATCATCACTCTAGAGGTATTATCTCGGACCATTTTCTGTTTAGTGAAGTATGATGCAATTTAGGGCTTGTGGTGGTCATTTATGGGATGATTTGATGCCCATTGGTTCCCTCTTTGAGTTGAGGCCATGGATCTGGATCCATAGAGGTCCAGAGAGCCTCACTCATCAAGATTTATGAGTGACAATAGAGTCTTTGACCTTGTGTTGTAGTATTTGAGTCATAAACATCATATATGGTCATATAGAGGTTGTATGTGCATCAAGATTGTAACTTTACGTGCTAAATGAGCTTGGAGGGACTGGATCTATGGATTAATGAACTGGATCTGACCTTTAGAGCAAGATTGAGTCAGTGCATGGCATGGACTCGCCGAGTCCGAAGAACAGACTCGGCGAGTAGCATGAATGTTGCCCGACCACACTGTGAGTGGCCTCGCCGAGTTGGGAAAGGTGGACTCAGTGAGTCAAGGGGGAGTCAGAATGGACAGGTGGACTGAGTCTAACTGGACTCGCCGAGTTGTTCTTGAGACTCGGCGAGTTGAGTCGTGGTGGCCCCACAACTCGTGCCAGGTGGAACTCGTCGAGTTGAGGGAATGCTCGACGTGTCAAGGGAGGATTCCAGGGAAATTGGTGTACACGCCCAGACTCGCCGAGTCGCCTGGGTACTCGCCGAGTCCGGTCAAAGTTGACCGTTGACCGTTGACCGTTGACCATCGTTGACCTAGATTGACTTATTATAGTGTGGTCAACCCTAGTTGGGAAAGTGTTAATTAGAGGTGTATTGTGCTATAGGGGGACGACAACTCGACAGGTCGAGTGATTAGCGATTTCAGGTTTACGATTTACCGAGACACGCGAGGTGAGTCTTCTCACTATACTTTACCTTGAGTAGGTAACCAGAGTTATGTGATAGAGTATTTGTATGCTATGTATGTTATGTGTTGTACTGCATTACTTCTATGTGTTTGATGTTGTGCATGTTTACAGAGTTAGAACCGGAAGGTTCACAGAGTTAGAACCTGAGGGTTCACAGAGTTTGGGTGCACAGACCCACAGAGTTATAGCCTCGAGTGGCTAATATGTGTTATATGTAGTATTTTGGGGAACTCACTAAGCCTTGTGCTTACAGTGTTGATGTTATTGTTTCAGGTACTAGTGACGACCGCAGGAAGGCACCGACTTGATCCGTACACACACACATTCGGAGCTTGATATCATGATCTTGGGATTTGTATTGTCTTGTTTGGATAATTAAAATGGTTGTTTATTGAATATCAATGGAATTATGTTTTATAAAAATCAAAAAATGTGTTTTGAAAATTTTCGGTGTTACAAATTGGTATCAGAGCCTTGGTTTGAGGGATTCGGGTACACCTTCGGGGGTATTTGAACTCAAACTGAGGAATTGAAGAGATATTTCAAAATAAAACCAAAGTTTTCTAAGAGTAAAAGATTTTCCAGGAAGAAACGTGTGTACGATCAGCCAGCGCCCGAACGGTGAATTCCCAAAATACCTTTATATTATGTGATAATTATTATTAATGTGATGTATTTGCATGCTAGAGTAGGCTAGGTATTGCTAATAGGACTAGAGTGGCCTGTTTTGTGATGCCTTAGCCTAGGGAGGGGTGAGCTGCTATGAGATACTGAGAGTAATTAGGTTGCAGCTAGGACTTTGTGTGAGACTTGTTACAGAGTGATTTAAGTATAATAGAGTACTTGGGGATTGGGATCCGAAGAGGAAGATTTGGGGTGTGTACTGAGACAGTGCGGACAGTAGTATTGGGCCCGTACTACTGAAAGCACCGGTGCGGTACACAGTCCAAATAAGAATCTTGGGATACCAAGAATCAAGGAGGGGTGGATTGTCGAATGTAAGAGTATTCGAGTAAATTCTAATTATCGCATGTTGTATTTCAGAGGTTGATCATGGTGAGGACACGTCGCATGCCGGAGGATGCCGGAACTAGCGATGAGGAGATTCGACAGATCATTCATGAGGAGGTGGCTGCGGTCATCAGAGCTGAGTTACCAGAGATGTTCGGGTCCATTAAGACCGCGTTGATTGAGACATTTGACGAGAGCATTGTCGCTGTTTCTGAGGCTGCGGTTGCAGCGGCTACCGCAGCGATTGCTGCGGCAAGACCCCAGGGAGGTGATGCGACATTGTTTAGGGAGTTCAGCAACACCAAGCCACCAGAGTTTGATGGTATGCAGGATCCGGTGGCAGCTATGAGGTGGATATCTGATATGGAGGGATGCTTCTTCACTTGCTCGTCCCCTGAGCATTTGAAGGTTCGGTTCGCGCTGAACCAGCTTCGCTTGGGAGCGAAGGACTGGTGGAAGTTTGTGACGGCACACTTCACACCGACTGAGCTTTCGGCAGTGACCTGGGAGAGGTTCACTACCATGTTCCGAGATGAGTACGTTCCTCAGGTGGAGAGGGAACGTCTGACACAGGAGTTTCTGACCCTCAAGCAGGGTACCGAGTCAGTCACAGCTATTACGAGGATGTTTCATGAGAGGGCGATGTTCTGCCCTGAGCACGTGTCCACCGAGCAGGCACGTATGAGCCGTTACCTGAGCATTCTGAGACGGGATATTCGGGAGTTCGCTGCGAACTCCTCGTATTGGACAGTTGCCGAGCTTCCGGCAAATGCTCGAAAGAGGGAGATTGAGCTTGAGACTCAGGCCAGGGAGGAGGCGGAGTCTCTGGGGAGGGATCGGCGGCCGGCACAGTCCCAGCCGGTAGCCAAGCGGGCCAAGCCCGCTGATCCCTGACCCGGGAGCCAGAAGGGCCGCACTTGTGGAAAGTGCGGCAAGGGTCACGATGGAGTCTGTCGAGCGGGGTCTTGCTACAAATGTGGCAAGGAGGGGCATATGGCCAAGGACTGCCCCAAGGGGTTTACAGTGTGCTTCCACTGTAACCAGACCGGACACCGGAAGGCAGAGTGTCCGCTGCTGCGCGGAGCATCTCAGGGGTCTGCTCCCGCCGCCATAAGAGCTACTGCTACAGAGAGTCGGCCCGTGAAGGCCGAGGCACCGAGGGCTCGGGGGAGAGCCTTTCAGCTGACTGCGGATGAGGTCCGCGCTGCACCCGACGTTGTGGCTGGTACGCTTTCTTTTTATTATTTATTTATGGTGTCGAGATATTATGCTTATATTATGCTATGCATAGGTACCTTCCTTGTGAATTCTGTACCTGCTTTAGTGTTATTTGACTCGGGTGTGAGTCGATCTTTTGTATCTTTGACATTTAGTCAGCATATCAGTGTTAGTCGTGGGGCACTGGGTCGGCCCCTGCGGGTTTCCATAGCCGCCGACAGAGTGATTTGGGCCACGGAGGTCCTCCGGGGATGTGTATTGGAGATTTTTGGGGTTGAGTTCCCGATCGACATGATTCCTATTGCGATGGATGATGTCTGTGTTATAGTGGGCATGGATTGGTTGAGCCGATTCGGCGCGGTTATCGATTGCGAGCGTCAGCTGGTGACTATACGAGATCCTAGTGGGGGAGTTCTTTCGGTTTACGGCGAGGGTACACGTTCTGGATCAGCCTTTTGTTCGGCTGCTAGGGTGATGCAGTGTCTACAGCAGGGCTGTAAGGGTTTTGTGGCGTATGTGATGGATACGCGAGTGATCTCCGAGAGACCGAGTTCGGTGGATGAAGTTCCGGTGGTGCGTGAGTTTCCAGATGTCTTTCTCGAAGAGTTACTAGGTGTGCCTCCCGTGAGGCAAGTGGAGTTTGGTATCGATTTGTTTCTGGGAGCCGCGCCTATCGCTAAGGTGCCGTATCGCCTTGCGCCTCCAGAAATGCAAGAGTTATCCTCGCAACTTCAGGAGTTGCTGGGGAAGGGGTTTATTCGGCCGAGTAGCTCGCCGTGGGGAGCACCCATCCTGTTTGTGAAGAAGAAAGATGGCTCGCATCACATGTATATTGATTATCGGGAACTGAATAAGTTGACGGTCAAGAACCGTTACCCGTTGCCGAGGATCGACGATTTATTCGATCAGTTACAGGGAGCATCTTGGTTCTCCAAGATTGATTTGAGGTCGGGCTATCATCAGGTGAGAGTACGGGACGAGGACGTCCAGAAGACAGCATTCAGGACGCGTTATGGGCATTATGAGTTTGTGGTGATGCCTTTTGGGCTCACCAACACCCCGGCTGTGTTCATGGACCTCATGAACAGGGTATGTCGGCCGATGTTGGATCGGTCGGTGATTGTGTTCATTGATGATATTCTGGTATATTCGAGATCTAGAGAGCAGCACGAGGAGCATTTGAGGGAGGTTCTTGGAGTTTTGAGATCGGAGAAACTTTATGCAAAGTTTTCCAAGTGCAATTTTTGGTTGCGGGAGGTCCAGTTTCTGGGACATCTCGTTAACTGATATTGCCATATTTATACTTATTTTTAGGCAGTTTTTAAGTGCATTTTTATTAATAAATTGATGATATGAGCAGAATAGTGATACTTATGAGTTTTAATTGATATTTTCAGTCAATACAAAGGATTTTCGAAGAGAGGGACCAGAGGTGACAAATTGGGGAACATGGGAGGCTTGGAAGACAAGAAAATAATAATTTCGTAATTTCAGCTTAATTCACGACGTGGCGGTGAAGCCCACGACATGGCATGGGTGTTCCCGAAGGTAAACATCGTGACGCGGAGGATTTCCTTGAAGGATACGTATTACTTAAAGCCCACGACGTGGCGCATATGGCCACGACATGGCGCAGGTTTTTAAGGATTATATAAGTTCTTCTATTATTACGAATAAGAGAACTTTTGGCAGAAGAAAAGAAGTTCCAGGAGACGTTTCAGAGAGGAAGGAAGGTCCTGGAAGAGGGATTTCAACACCAAAAGAAGTAAAGTTTTATATTTAGTTGATTATAAACATGTTTTTCATTAGTTTTAGCTGTGTTAATTTAATTACTATGATGAGCAGCTAAATCTAGCTACTTTTGCTTAGCTAGATGAAGCTTTGAATTTATGGATAGTTATATGTTTATGGATTAATTTAAGTTGGTAAGAGTTGCTTGTGTTTGATTTGTATAACCTAGCATGTTATTATTTGCTTATCTAATTGCTAGATTGCATGTTCTGTGTAGCTTAGTGACCATGAAACTACATGAACTTGTTTACCTAATAATTTAGTGAACATTGAATTGTTAGAGCTAGGATTGACCAATCTTAGTTAGTAATTAGGCTAAATAAATCTTAGCTGTGCTAGAGAACGTGAATTGTGATCATAATTGCGTTTATACAACAAATCTTACATAGCATATCTACATTCATAATTAGTTCTGTGTTTAATTATGTGTGAACATACATGGTTTAACATGAATTAGTTACTTATTGGTAAGATAGAACTAAATTACTAATATAACTAAAACCCAACTTAATAACCCATAATCATTAGCTAGCCATAAGGAAGAAGTGGATTCAACTAAGCAAGAGTGTTTTTATATTAATTTGATTAAGTTCATCTGATCTTGCAAAATCAGATAAAACCCCCTTATTAAATTTATTAATAAATTAGGTTAATTTAATAGTAACTAGGTTAATTAGTAACACCGTTCCCTGTGATCGACACCCGACTTACCTAAGCTATATTATAATCTGACTAGGTACACTGCCTATAAGTGCATAATTAATCTTAGTTTGTTAGGTTATAAATATTAAAATTAGTGGGTACTTTTGTGCACATCATTAACCAGAAGGGGATATTGGTCGATCCGGCCAAGGTTGACGCAGTGATGAGGTGGGAGGTGCCAAGGTCACCTTCTGAGATCCGGAGTTTCCTTGGGTTGGCAGGGTATTATCGGAGGTTTATTAAGGATTTCTCCAAGATTGCAGTTCCACTCACCAGATTGACCCGGAAGGGTGTTACATTTCTATGGGGTCCCGAGCAGCAGACCTCCTTTGAGACGCTTCGCCAGAGGTTGTGTGAAGCTCCGGTATTAGCTCTTCAGGAAGGGATGGAGGGTTTTGTGGTATTCTGTGATGCATCGATTTTAGGACTGGGAGCGGTACTGATGCAGAAGGGACATGTGATAGCATATGCATCGAGGCAGTTGAAGCCTCACGAGACGAGGTACCCCACACATGATCTGGAGTTGGGGGCAGTGGTGTTCGCCCTCAAGATTTGGCGGCTCTACTTATATGGGGTTCGTTGTACGATTTACACGGACCATAAGAGCTTGAAGTACCTGATGGATCAGCCTAACCTAAACATGCGGAAAAGAAGGTGGTTAGATGTGGTCAAGGATTATGATTGCGAGATTTTGTACCACCCGGGCAAGGCTAATGTGGTAGCCGACGCGTTGAGTCGCAGGGCGGAGAGTGCTCCACTGCAAAGTGTATGTTTGCGACTGACTGTGATAGCTCCAGTTCTGGATGCCATTCGTGGGGCACAGGCCGAGGCTGTGCGTCCGGAGATGCAGAAGAGAGAGCGGGTCGTTAGGTTGGTTTCGGAGTTCGTATCGGATAGTCGAGGCCTTATGACTTATCAAGGCCGGATCTGGGTACCGTTTGTAGGCGGTACACGTACTACATTGATGGAGGAGGCTCATAGATCGAAATTTTCGATCCATCCCGGGGCTACAAAGATGTATTTGGACCTAAGGAAGGAGTATTGGTGGCCTTGTATGAAGAGGGATGTCGCATGGTTTGTCGAGAGGTGTTTGACCTGTCGAAGGGTAAAGGCCGAACACCAGAGACCGCATGGCAAGTTGCAGCCATTGGAGGTTCCCGAATGGAAGTGGGAACAGATCACTATGGATTTCATCACCAAATTGCCGAGGACTGCCAGAGGAGTCGATGCAATTTGGGTGATTGTGGATAGGTTGACGAAGAGCGCTCACTTTCTTGCCATCAGTGAGAGTTCTTCGGCGGAGAAGTTGGCGGAGATTTATGTGAGGGAGGTTGTATCTCGGCATGGGGTGCCGATCTCGATCGTTTCAGACCGCGATGTGCGTTTCACTTCCCGCTTCTGGAAGAAATTTCATGAGGAGTTGGGTACTAAGCTGCATTTTAGTACCGCATACCACCCCCAGACTGACGGCCAGAGTGAGCGGACGATTCAGACACTTGAGGACATGCTTCGGGCATGTGTGTTGGACTTTGGGGGTAGTTGGGATACGTATTTGCCTTTGGCGGAGTTTTCCTACAATAACAGCCATCATTCGAGCATCGGTATGCCGCCCTTTGAGCTGTTGTATGGTAGGAGGTGTCGGACTCCCATATGTTGGGGAGAGGTTGGGCAAAGGGTAATGGGCAGTACAGAGATCGTGAATCAGACGACAGAGCAGATACAGCTGGTCAGACAGAGGTTATTGACCGCTCAGAGCCGACAAAAGAGTTACGCGGATAGACGCCGGTCCGAGCTGGAATTTCAGGTCGGCGACTTTGTTCTCCTGAAGGTTTCTCGTTGGAAAGGAGTGATCCGGTTCAGGAAGAGGGGCAAATTGGGGCCCCGGTTTATAGGTCCGTTTCGTGTGATCGAAAGGGTAGGCCGGGTAGCCTATCGGCTGGAGTTACCAGCAAAGTTGGGGCAGATTCACAACACATTTCATGTATCGCAGTTGAGGAAATGTATAGCCGACGAGTCGGCAGTGGTTCCATTAGAGGATATTCAGGTAGATGCAAGCCTGAATTATGCTCAGAGACCAGTGGCTATTAGGGATCGGAAGATCAAGATTTTGAGGAACAAGGAGGTACCTCTGGTATTGGTACAGTGGCAACATCGGAAGGGATCAGAAATGACCTGGGAGCCGGAGGGTATGATGCGGGAGCAGCATCCGGAGCTATTTTAGAGCGAGACTTCGAGGGCGAAGTCTAGTTCTAGTGGGGGAGAGTTGTAACATCCGGATTTACCAGGTATCTTGTAAATCTAATTTTGTCATATTGTGAGAGGGACTCGGCGAGTTGGAGCTCAGACTCGCCGAGTAGAGATGCGGAATTGAACATTGGTGCGCGCCTGGACTCGGCGAGTCTGCGCTGTGTAATGAAACCCTAAATCGCCAGGTTTGAGGCCTATTTAAAGGGCCTTATGGCCGTCATTTGTGCTCACCCAACCCTCAGTGAGTGTCCCTTGTGTTCTTGAGCTATTTATGAAGAGAAAGGAGCCATTCTTGATCTTGTGTGTGTGTTATTTAGCAAGAAGAAGGAGACCCTAGGCAAGAGGAAGCAAAGGAGGTTGCTATTTCGTGGATTTGGAGCTTAGATCATCACTCTAGAGGTATTATCTCGGACCATTTTCTGTTTAGTGAAGTATGATGCAATTTAGGGCTTGTGGTGGTCATTTATGGGATGATTTGATGCCCATTGGTTCCCTCTTTGAGTTGAGGCCATGGATCTGGATCCATAGAGGTCCAGAGAGCCTCACTCATCAAGCTTTATGAGTGACAATAGAGTCTTTGACCTTGTGTTGTAGTATTTGAGTCATAAACATCATATATGGTCATATAGAGGTTGTATGTGCATCAAGATTGTAACTTTACGTGCTAAATGAGCTTGGAGGGACTGGATCTATGGATTAATGAACTGGATCTGACCTTTAGAGCAAGATTGAGTCAGTGCATGGCATGGACTCGCTGAGTCCGAAGAACAGACTCGGCGAGTAGCATGAATGTTGCCCGACCACACTGTGAGTGGCCTCGCCGAGTTGGGAAAGGTGGACTCAGTGAGTCAAGGGGGAGTCAGAATGGACAGGTGGACTGAGTCTAACTGGACTCGCCGAGTTGTTCTTGAGACTCGGCGAGTTGAGTCGTGGTGGCCCCACAACTCGTGCCAGGTGGAACTCGTCGAGTTGAGGGAATGCTCGACGTGTCAAGGGAGGATTCCAGGGAAATTGGTGTACACGCCCAGACTCGCCGAGTCGCCTGGGTACTCGCCGAGTCCGGTCAAAGTTGACCATTGACCATTGACCGTTGACCATTGACCAGCGTTGACCTAGATTGACTTGTTATAGTGTGGTCAACCCTAGTTGGGAAAGTGTTAATTAGAGGTGTATTGTGCTATAGGGGGACGACAGCTCGACAGGTCAAGTGATTAGCGATTTCAGGTTTACGATTTACCGAGACACGCGAGGTGAGTCTTCTCACTATACTTTACCTTGAGTAGGTAACCAGAGTTATGTGATAGAGTATTTGTATGCTATGTATGTTATGTGTTGTACTGCATTACTTCTATGTGTTTGATGTTGTGCATGTTTACAGAGTTAGAACCGGAAGGTTCATAGAGTTAGAACCGGAAGGTTCACAGAGTTAGAACCTGAGGGTTCACAGAGTTTGGGTGCACGGACCCACAGAGTTATAGCCTCGAGTGGCTAATATGTGTTATATGTAGTATTTTGGGGAACTCACTAAGCCTTGTGCTTATAGTGTTGATGTTATTGTTTCAGGTACTAGTGACGACCGCGGCAAGGCGCCGGCTTGATCTGTACACACACACATTCGGAGCTTGATATCATGATCTTGGGATTTGTATTGTCTTGTTTGGATAATTAAAATGGTTGTTTATTGAATATCAATGGAATTATGTTTTATAAAAATCGAAAAATTTGTTTTGAAAATTTTCGGTGTTACAAATTGGTATCAGAGCCTTGGTTTGAGGGATTCGGGTACACCTTCGGGGGTATTTGAACTCAAACTGAGGAATTGAAGAGATATTTCAAAATAAAACCAAAGTTTTCTAAGAGTAAAAGATTTTCCAGGAAGAAACGTGTGTACGATCAGCCAGCGCCCGAACGGTGAATTCCCAAAATACCTTTATATTATGTGATAATTATTATTAATGTGATGTATTTGCATGCTAGAGTAGGCTAGGTATTGCTAATAGGACTAGAGTGGCCTGTTTTGTGATGCCTTAGCCTAGGGAGGGGTGAGCTGCTATGAGATGCTGAGAGTAATTAGGTAGCAGCTAGGACTTTGTGTGAGACCTGTTACAGAGTGATTTAAGTATAATAGAGTACTTGGGGATTGGGATCCGAAGAGGAAGATTTGGGGTGTGTACTGAGACGGTGCGGACAGTAGTATTGGGCCCGTACTACTGAAAGCACCGGTGCGGTACACAGTCCAAATAAGAATCTTGGGATACCAAGAATCAAGGAGGGGTGGATTGTCGAATGTAAGAGTATTCGAGTAAATTCTAATTATCGCATGTTGTATTTCAGAGGTTGATTATGGTGAGGACACGTCGCATGCCGGAGGATGCCGGAACTAGCGATGAGGAGATTCAACAGATCATTCATGAGGAGGTGGCTGCGGTCATCAGAGCTGAGTTACCAGAGATGTTCGGGTCCATTAAGACCGCGTTGATTGAGACATTTGACGAGCGTTATGCCGCTCTTTCTGAGGCTGCGGTTGCAGCGGCTACCGCAGCGATTGCTGCAGCAAGACCCCAGGGAGGTGATGCGACATTGTTTAGGGAGTTCAGCAACACCAAGCCACCAGAGTTTGATGGTACGCAGGATCCGGTGGCAGCTATGAGGTGGATATCTGATATGGAGGGATGCTTCTTCACTTGCTCGTCCCCTGAGCATTTGAAGGTTCGGTTCGCGCTGAACCAGCTTCGCTTAGGAGCCAAGGACTAGTGGAAGTTTGTGACGGCACACTTCACATCGACTGAGCTTTCGGCAGTGACCTGGGAGAGGTTCACTACCATGTTCCGAGATGAGTACGTTCCTCAGGTGGAGAGGGAACGTCTGACACAGGAGTTTCTGACCCTCAAGCAGGGTACCGAGTCAGTCACAGCTATTACGAGGATGTTTCATGAGAGGGCGATGTTCTGCCCTGAGCACGTGTCCACCGAGTAGGCACGTATGAGCCGTTACCTGAGCATTCTGAGACGGGATATTCGGGAGTTCGCTGCGAACTCCTCGTATCGGATATTTGCCGAGCTTCAGGGAAATGCTCGGAAGAGGGAGATTGAGCTTGAGACTCAGGCCAGGGAGGAGGCGGAGTCTCTGGGGAGGGATCGGCGGCCGGCACAGTCCCAGCCGGCAGCCAAGCGGGCCAAGCCCGCTGATCCCCAACCCGGGAGCCAGAAGGGCCGCACTTGTGGAAAGTGCGGCAAGGGTCACGATGGAGTCTGTCGAGCGGGGTCTTGCTACAAATGTGGCAAGGAGGGGCATATGGCCAAGGACTGCCCCAAGGGGTTTACAGTGTGCTTCCACTGTAACCAGACCGGACACCGGAAGGCAGAGTGTCCGCTGCTGCGCGGAGCATCTCAGGGGTCTGCTCCCGCCGCCATCAGAGCTACTGCTACAGAGAGTCGGCCCGTGAAGGCCGAGGCACCGAGGGCTCGGGGGAGAGCCTTTCAGCTGCTGCGGAAGAGGTCCGCGCTGCACCCGACGTTGTGGCTGGTACGCTTTCTTTTTATTATTTATTTATGGTGTCGAGATATTATGCTTATATTATGCTATGCATAGGTACCTTCCTTGTGAATTCTGTACCTGCTTTAGTGTTATTTGACTCAGGTGCGAGTCGATCTTTTATATCTTTGACATTTAGTCAGCATATCAGTGTTAGTCGTGGGTCACTGGGTCGGCCCCTGCGGGTTTCCATAGCCGCCGACAGAGTGATTTGTGCCACGGAGGTCCTCCGGGGATGTGTATTGGAGATTTTTGGGGCTGAGTTCCTGATCGACCTGATTCCTATTGCGATGGGTGATGTCTGTGTTATAGTGGGCATGGACTGGTTGAGCCGATTCGGCGCGGTTATCGATTGCGAGCGTCAGCTGGTGACTATACGAGATCCTAGTGGGGGAGTTCTTTCGGTTTACGGCGAGGGTACACGTTCTGGATCAGCCTTTTGTTCGGCTGCTAGGGCGAGGCAGTGTCTACAGCAGGGATGTAAGGGTTTTGTGGCGTATGTGATGGATACGCGAGTGATCTCCGAGAGACCGAGTTCGGTGGATGAAGTTCCGGTGGTGCGTGAGTTTCCAGATGTCTTTCCCGAAGAGTTACCAGGTGTGCCTCCCGTGAGGCAAGTGGAGTTTGGTATCGATTTGGTTCCGGGAGCCGCGCCTATCGCTAAGGTGCCGTATCGCCTTGCGCCTCCAGAAATGCAAGAGTTATCCTCGCAACTTCAGGAGTTGTTGGGGAAGGGGTTTATTCGGCCGAGTAGCTCGCCGTGGGGAGCACCCATCCTGTTTGTGAAGAAGAAAGATGGCTCGCATCGCATGTGTATTGATTATCGGGAACTGAATAAGTTGACGGTCAAGAACCGTTACCCGTTGCCAAGGATCGACGATTTATTCGATCAGTTACAGGGAGCATCTTGGTTCTCCAAGATTGATTTGAGGTCGGGCTATCATCAGGTGAGAGTACGGGACGAGGATGTCCAGAAGACAGCATTCAGGACGCGTTATGGGCATTATGAGTTTGTGGTGATGCCTTTTGGGCTCACCAACGCCCCGGCTGTGTTCATGGACCTCATGAACAGGGTATGTCGGCCGATGTTGGATCGGTCGGTGATTGTGTTCATTGATGATATTCTGGTATATTCGAGATCTAGAGAGCAGCACGAGGAGCATTTGAGGGAGGTTCTTGGAGTTTTGAGATCGGAGAAACTTTATGCAAAGTTTTCCAAGTGCGATTTTTGGTTGCAGGAGGTCCAGTTTCTGGGACATCTCATTAACCAGAAGGGGATATTGGTCGATCCGGCCAAGGTTGACGCAGTGATGAGGTGGGAGGTGCCATGGTCACCTTCTGAGATCCGGAGTTTCCTTGGGTTGGCAGGGTATTATCGGAGGTTTATTAAGGATTTCTCCAAGATTGCAGTTCCACTCACCAGATTGACCCGGAAGGGTGTTACATTTCTATGGCGTCCCGAGCAGCAGACCTCCTTTGAGACGCTTCGCCAGAGGTTGTGTGAAGCTCCGGTATTAGCTCTTCAGGAAGGGATGGAGGGTTTTGTGGTATTCTGTGATGCATCGATTTTAGGACTGGGAGCGGTACTGATGCAGAAGGGACATGTGATAGCATATGCATCGAGGCAGTTGAAGCCTCACGAGACGAGGTACCCCACACATGATCTGGAGTTGGGGGCAGTGGTGTTCGCCCTCAAGATTTGGCAGCACTACTTGTATGGGGTTCGTTGTACGATTTACACGGACCATAAGAGCTTGAAGTACCTGATGGATCAGCCTAACCTAAACATGCGGCAAAGAAGGTGGTTAGATGTGGTCAAGGATTATGATTGCGAGATTTTGTACCACCCGGGCAAGGCTAATGTGGTAGCCGACGCGTTGAGTCGCAGGGCAGAGAGTGCTCCACTGCGAAGTGTATGTTTGCGACTGACTGTGATAGCTCCAGTTCTAGACGCCATTCGTGAGGCACAGGCCGAGGCTGTGCGTCCGGAGATGCAGAAGAGAGAGCGGGTCGTTGGGTTGGCTTCGGAGTTCGTATCGGATAGTCGAGGCCTTATGACTTATCAGGGTCGGATCTGGGTACCGTTTGTAGGCAGTACACGTACTACATTGATGGGGGAGGCTCATAGATCAAAATTTTCGATCCATCCCGGGGCTACAAAGATGTATTTGGACCTAAGGAAGGAGTATTGGTGGCCTTGTATGAAGAGGGATGTCGCATGGTTTGTCGAGAGGTGTTTGACCTGTCGAAGGGTAAAGGCCGAACACCAGAGACCGCATGGCAAGTTGCAGCCATTGGAGGTTCCCGAATGGAAGTGGGAACAGATCACTATGGATTTCATCACCAAATTGCCGAGGACTGCCAGAGGAGTCGATGCAATTTGGGTGATTGTGGATAGGTTGACGAAGAGCGCTCACTTTCTTGCCATCAGTGAGAGTTCTTCGGTGGAGAAGTTAGCGGAGATTTATGTGAGGGAGGTTGTATCTCGGCATGGGGTGCCGATCTCGATCGTTTCAGACCGCGATGTGCGTTTCACTTCCCGCTTCTGGAAGAAATTTCACGAGGAGTTGGGTACTAAGCTGCATTTTAGTACCGCATACCACCCCCAGACCGACGGCCAGAGTGAGCGGACGATTCAGACACTTGAGGACATGCTTCGGGCATGTGTATTGGACTTTGGGGGTAGTTGGGATACGTATTTGCCTTTGGCGGAGTTTTCCTACAATAACAGCCATCATTCGAGCATCGGTATGCCGCCCTTTGAGCTGTTGTATGGTAGGAGGTGTCGGACTCCCATATGTTGGGGAGAGGTTGGGCAAAGGGTAATGGGCAGTACAGAGATCGTGAATCAGACGACAAAGCAGATACAGCTGGTCAGACAGAGGTTATTGACCGCTCAGAGCCGACAAAAGAGTTACGCGGATAGACGCCGGTCCGAGCTGGAATTTCAAGTCGGTGACTTTGTTCTCCTGAAGGTTTCTCCTTGGAAAGGAGTGATCCGGTTCAGGAAGAGGGGCAAATTGGGGCCCCAGTTTATAGGTCCGTTTCGTGTGATCGAAAGGGTAGGCCGGGTAGCCTATCGACTGGAGTTACCAGCAAAGTTGGGGCAGATTCACAACACTTTTCATGTATCGCAGTTGAGGAAATGTATAGCCGACGAGTCGGCAGTGGTTCCATTAGAGGATATTCAGGTAGATGCAAGCCTGAATTATGCTGAGAGACCAGTGGCTATTAGGGATCGGAAGATCAAGATTTTGAGGAACAAGGAGGTACCTATGGTATTGGTACAGTGGCAACATCGGAAGGGATCAGAAATGACCTGGGAGCCGGAGGGTATGATGCGGGAGCAGCATCCGGAGCTATTTTAGAGCGAGACTTCGAGGGCGAAGTCTAGTTCTAGTGGGGGAGAGTTGTAACATCCGGATTTACCAGGTATCTTGTAAATCTAATTTTGTCATATTGTGAGAGGGACTCGGCGAGTTGGAGCTCAGACTCGCCGAGTAGAGATGCGGAATTGAACATTGGTGCGCGCCTGGACTCGGCGAGTCTGCGCTGTGTAATGAAACCCTAAATCGCCAGGTTTGAGGCCTATTTAAAGGGCCTTATGGCCGTCATTTGTGCTCACCCAACCCTCAGTGAGTGTCCCTTGTGTTCTTGAGCTATTTATGAAGAGAAAGGAGCCATTCTTGATCTTGTGTGTGTGTTATTTAGCAAGAAGAAGGAGACCCTAGGCAAGAGGAAGCAAAGGAGGTTGCTATTTCGTGGATTTTGAGCTTAGATCATCACTCTAGAGGTATTATCTCGGACCATTTTCTGTTTAGTGAAGTATGATGCAATTTAGGGCTTGTGGTGTTCATTTATGGGATGATTTGATGCCCATTGGTTCCCTCTTTGAGTTGAGGCCATGGATCTGGATCCATAGAGGTCCAGAGAGCCTCACTCATCAAGCTTTATGAGTGACAATAGAGTCTTTGACCTTGTGTTGTAGTATTTGAGTCATAAACATCATATATGGTCATATAGAGGTTGCATGTGCATCAAGATTGTAACTTTACGTGCTAAATGAGCTTGGAGGGACTGGATCTATGGATTAATGAACTGGATCTGACCTTTAGAGCAAGGTTGAGTCATTGCATGGCATGGACTCGCCGAGTCCGAAGAACAGACTCGGCGAGTAGCATGAATGTTGCCCGACCACACTGTGAGTGGCCTCGCCGAGTTGGGAAAGGTGGACTCAGTGAGTCAAGGGGGAGTCAGAATGGACAGGTGGACTGAGTCTAACTGGACTCGCCGAGTTGTTCTTGAGACTCGGCGAGTTGAGTCGTGGTGGCCCCACAACTCGTGCCAGGTGGAACTCGTCGAGTTGAGGGAATGCTCGACGTGTCAAGGGAGGATTCCAGGGAAATTGGTGTACACGCCCAGACTCGCCGAGTCGCCTGGGTACTCGCCGAGTCCGGTCAAAGTTGACCGTTGACCAGCGTTGACCTAGATTGACTTGTTATAGTGTGGTCAACCCTAGTTGGGAAAGTGTTAATTAGAGGTGTATTGTGCTATAGGGGGGCGACAGCTCGACAGGTCGAGTGATTAGCGATTTCAGGTTTACGATTTACCGAGACACGCGAGGTGAGTCTTCTCACTATACTTTACCTTGAGTAGGTAACCAGAGTTATGTGATAGAGTATTTGTATGCTATGTATGTTATGTGTTGTACTACATTACTTCTATGTGTTTGATGCTGTGCATGTTTACAGAGTTAAAACCGGAAGGTTCACAGAGTTAGAACCTGAGGGTTCACAGAGTTTGGGTGCACGGACCCACAAAGTTATAGCCTCGAGTGGCTAATATGTGTTATATGTAGTATTTTGGGGAACTCACTAAGCCTTGTGCTTACAGTGTTGATGTTATTGTTTCAGGTACTAGTGACGACCGCGGGAAGGTACCGGCTTGATCCGTACACACACACATTCGGAGCTTGATATCATGATCTTGGGATTTGTATTGTCTTGTTTGGATAATTAAAATGGCTGTTTATTGAATATCAATGGAATTATGTTTTATAAAAATCGAAAAATTTGTTTTGAAAATTCTCGGTGTTACAAAGATTTTGAATAGTTTGAAACTATTATATTTAGTAATCATGTATGTATAAAAGTATCGTATCCTGGGTAGTTGTGTAATATATAACGCTTTGTAATAGTCGGTTTGTATTCAGTCGTTTGTAACAATTGTCAAATATGAAAGTGTGGGTCTTTCAGCAGATATCAAGGGAACCTTGGTAGAGCACATTGGACTGCAGTAAAGAATATTCTCAAGTACCTACAAAGGACTAAGGAATGGTTCCTTATCCTCGGTGGGAGTGATGATTTGAGAGTGCAAGGGTATACTGACGCGAGTTTTCAGACCAACCGAGATAATTTCCGCTCTCATTTGGGCTGGGTCTTTACCCTGAATGGAGGAGCAGTGACTTGGAGAAGTTCCACGTAGGAGACTATAGCTTATTCAACATGTGAATCAGAGTACATAGTAGCAAGCGAAGCGTCAAAAGAGGCAATATGGCTAAAGAACTTCATCGGAGACCTTGGAGTCGTACCGGCCATAAAGGAGCCTATGGAGATTTTCTTTGATAATGAAGGTGTGGTTGCCTTGACTAAGGAACCAAGGGATCATGGTAGATCCAAGCATATCAACAGAAAATGTAATTTCATTAGACATCAGGTGGAAGAGGGACTCTTCGTAGTAAAGAGGGTATCGCCAAAGGAGAACCCAACATATCCCATTACGAAGGGACTGAGTAGGCTTAAGCACATGCACTACGCTAGGAGCATTGGGCTGAAGGATGACATTAGTTTGAGTGATTAGATAGCTTTTAGAAACTTGTAATAGATAAATTGTAATTAACATTTGATGATTATATAAAGGAGTATTATTTATGAGTAAAGTTACTGTCTTGTGTTAGTTTTTTACTATTATTTCACTTTGCATGTCTTGACTTCCTAAATAATAAGATTATTTAAATTATCCACAGTTGTTCATACGTTGGAAGTGGGTATGAAAGAAGACTATCATGAATTGGCTTGTAGATTGTCTAACTGCTTAGACATTGCAAAGGTCTTTTGCAATGTTCATGAGTGCTCTTGAAATAATATTTGAGTATTGGATTAAAACACACACTCACATGAATCACTTCATGGAATTTAATTATGAGTGATTGTGAGACGAGAATATCATATAGTCTTTAAACCTAGATATATGAGTTGTTGTTTACGAATTGGTTGTACATTGATACTGTGTAAACGCATCAGTAACTTGATGTTATAAAATGCCTTTTTGTGTACAATTTGATGAGTAAATAGTACAAGCATATAAGTCAAAGTTTATCTGTTTCTTTTATCCTACGAGGTTAAAAGAGATATCTTGGGCCCCACGATGATTTGGTTTGACTTATATGTCGAGCCCATTCAAGATTGAATTGGTGTGTTCAAGTAAGTTCTATGTGAGCCAGATCAGAGATCGAGAAACGAAGTGCTGGACAATAAGTATGACTATGTTCCATGTAATTGTCCACACAATGTCTTGAGAACGGAGGACTATATGATCCCTTATCTAAAGGACGTATCAGAGTTCGACTGCGACTTTTAAGAGCTACAATTGTTAATTGGATTTTGAAGTCTTACTTGCATTTATAGTTGTTAGACTTATCTAAGTGGGAGACTATTGTATTAAAGGTCTAAGCCATAAATGTATTTGGCATGTACTTGACCCGCTTGTAGCATGGTCCTTTTGGATTGCCTTCACCGAAGCAACTTGACTGGATGAATAATAGAGAAAGACATTATTATGGTTCATTATTGTATTATTTGAATAATATATTAAAGGAGAAATCATATTTGTTTAATTAATATTGGTCAAGAATTAACTTTGTGGTCAAAATAGATAAATTAAATTAAGGGGACTGATATTCTAATTATGTTATAGTTGCAATATGGGTTGAGGAACCCTAAAGAAGGGATGCACGAATTCTATGATGAAGCCCACATAGAAATCATCCATAGGAGGCCTTCTGGAAGGATCTTGTGGACTGCTTAAGGCCTAAGCTATCTAATTAGGGATTTGACTGAACCCTAGCAGCTCTCCTATATAAAGGACCCATTGGCTTTAGTTTTTCAGCTACCGCAACCTAGCAGGATTCATTGAGCTGAAAATTACCTCTCTCCTCTCTCTCTAAGATTCTCCAATTGTTTTGGTGTTTGTTATCCATTAGAGGCATCACATTTGAGGTGCTAGGTTCTCATAAGCTCACGATCATCAAGTTGTAATCAAAGGTAACATTCTTACTAGTTTATTTATGTTGATTTCGATTTTGATACGCTAGATATAGGGTTTCAGAGCTTTAGATGATTATTGCATGTACAATTAGAAAAACCTATATCCAAAGCTTTAGGGTTTGCATGTGCACCATAGGACTGATGTTTTGCACTTAACCCAACAATTCTTAACCCTACTTAGAGGCTTCTTGAAAGGATTTTCACGATTATCTTCTGATGATACTCTCTTCACTATAAGATGACCTTCTTGAACTCTATGTCTGATGTAATGGTACTTTTTGGTTATATGTTTAGATTTGCCATGATCCTTGGGTTCTTTGGTCAAAGAAACCATACAATAATTATGATAATACAGTTCCAATGGCTCTTAAATGGTCGCGACTACTCCGAGATCTTCGATGAAGTTCTTCAACCAAGCTGCCTCGATTGATGCCTCACTCCCTTTGATGTACTCTGATTCACAAGTAGAATCTGCCACCATATTCTGCTTGGAACTTTTCCAAGTCACTACTCCACCATTTAACACAAACACCCTGGCTGACTGAGAAAAAAATTTGTCTCGATAGGTCTGAAAGTTGGTGCCAAGGACTAAAATCATATATCACACCCCCAAACCGAAACGACGGAAACGTTCGGGGGTGGAGGACGTCATATATAGTATCACAACAATTGCATCATAGTAATCAAAGTAAACACAACCACTACAATATAATATGAATATTTACATCTGCTTGTTTCATTGTTTATATAAATCAAAAATAGCAAAAATATATAGACGAGACTCCAAATGCTCCGTCTTGTCAAAAGCCGGCGAGAGTACCTGTCTACTGATGTCCTGAGAATACAAATGATTTTTAAAAACGTATTAGCGTAAAGTTGGTAAGTTCATAAGAATGTTTTGTAGTGCAAAACATGTTAATGAGTCTCAAAAATGTACACATGTTTCCCATGAAAATCCAGTATTTTCTAACATGTTTGATCGTTACGGTATGTATAGTATGTTCTGTTTGAATACCCTGGCTACCACCAGTATGTAGTGTATGTTCTGTTTGAAAACCCTGGCTACCACAGGTATGTATAGTAGGTCTATTAATTTAAAATAAAACCGAGTAATGTATCCTTGGAATCCTCCAGTGTAATGTATGGTAGTTTTATTAATTTAAAATAAAATCGACTAATGTATCCCTGGAATCCTCCAGTGTAATGTATGGTAGTTTTATTAATTAAAATAAAACTTAATGAAGAATGAAATCCAGTTAACAAAGGTTAGTTTATACTATTGTGGCTTCCTATAACCATGCTTGATATGACTAGTGACCTCAGCGAGGTTTCTTCAGGCGTCGTACGGTATGATATTTGTCACCCCCGGCATGCTTGCCTAACTGTAGCTAGCAATTTAGGTGTGCGATTGTCAGTCTTGAATAGATCTATTCACAAATCCCATGCTCTCCCTCCAGGAGACTCTGGCTATACTAAATGTTGAGGATTTTACCAGTACCTCGAAGGGTACAAATGAAGAGTTGTCTCACAATCTTGTATTAACTAGTTTACATGTTGTTTTGTATCGTGTTCTCGTAACTGAAACCATTTGTATACTTGGTAGAGTATAATTAATTATACATAAAATAATTACATAGTGTTATACTCTTGTTATTTGAACATAGTAATGAATATAATAAACTAAATATGTCATAGTTTATATGTTTGATCAAGTAAGTAGTTCGTATTGGTAAAACTGCTAATGAATTCCCGAAACTATACCTATTATAATTTGATTGAAATGTTATGTTCGTGAATTGTTCTGAAAACTATGCAATTACGTTTAGAAGACGTCCCATATGATCAACATAAAACAAAAGAGATAAAATATCTATATATTTTATGGAAATCGATGGATTGTATCAATTGCATAAGTTTTAAACTGGTTGAAAACCCTTCTGTTTTAGTTCCCTAAATAAATTATGTTTGGCTTGTACCCCCCCCCCCCCTCTAAAAATGTATAAAAACCATAAAAGTGTAGGGGTATGAACTGACTGTTGTTGTGTGAAAATGTCGACTAGAAACGAAGATCCTTGAGTTGTTGTATGTGGCACTTAACGGAATGCTAATATCAATAAATACATATGTGCATCTAAATTAGCGATTTTGTTTGATAAATTGTTAGAAAAACACTTGCTTTTTGTTAAGGAATGTTACAGGGACTTGATTGGATCGAGTAAACGGATTTTTCACCACTAAAGAGGTGTATATGGCCATGAATGGGGGTTTAAGGTCGTGAATAGGGTTTACGACCGTGAACAGGGTTTAAGGCCGTGAACTGTCTTTTGAAAGGTTGATGCATTTTGAATGTTGAAGCGATTACGGCCATAAACTCAAGAACAAGGGTGTTTGATTTCGAAGAAAATGTCTTCCAAATGCTCCAAATCGACCCGAAATGACGTTTTTTGATGTTTTTCAGAATAAAAGATGCATTTTTGGTTTTTACGGCCAGAAGTTTTAGAGAGAAATTAGAGATTTTTCAGCCAATAAGGTTCAAATGAAGGTGGGGGTCCCGTATTTATAGGTTGGGGGTATGGTCTATGGTGGGGTCAACCTGACACCAACCGTACATGGGTTTATGGTCGTAAAGAGGTGTATGGCCGTAAACAGGTGTACAGCTGTATACCCACCCAGACCGAAAACTATTAGATTTTGAGACTTTTCGGCTTTTTCACGTGACTTTTGGTTCGGAATCGTATATAATTTTATTATATAAAGCGTAATCATTCCTACAAACCAAGGAGTTTAATGGAATTCCAATAAAATCCAAATTTTATTAATGGAAATCGATTAAAGATAATGGAAAAAGTTTCAGGTTATGACATCATCCCTCCGTTAGAGGGAATTTCGTTAGGAAATTCAAACATAAAATACAAATCATCGACTCGGAAAGGGATGAGGACGTTTCTGTTTCATTTGATCTTCGCGCTCCCAAGTGAATTACGGTCCTCGCTTGGCATTCCACCAGACCTTCACTATCGGTATGCAAGTTTGTTTTGTTTGTTTGATCTCTTGATCCATGATTACGACTGGCTCTTCCACGAAGTTCATGTTTGCGTTGATCTTGATGTCTTCGAGAGGCATTACAAGGGTTTTATTGGATAAACACTTTTTAAGGTTCGAGACGTGGAAGACAGGGTGAATATTTTAAAGCTCTTGTGGCAGACGAAGTTTGTAAGCTATAGGAGCGATCATAGAAAGGATCTCGAATGGTCCTATGTATCTTAGTTTTAGCTTTCCATGCTTTCCAAAGCCTATCATGCCTTTCCATGGTAAGACCTTCAATAGAACACGGTCTCCAACGTGGAACTCTAAGGGTTTTCATCTCTTATCAGCGTAGCTCTTTTGTTTGTCTCTTGAAGTCTTTAGTCGTTCCCGGATTTGTACGATATTTTTTGTGGTTTCGCGGATGATTTTTGGGCCTCTGAGAGTGCTATCGAGAACTTGCTCCTTGATTAGTTGTGTGTCACCCACCTCAGCCCAACACAGAGGGGATCTGCACTAACGTCCATAAAGGGCTTCGAAAGGCGCAACCTTGATACTGGTATGATAATTGTTGTTGTAGGAAAACTCAACCAAGGGCAAATCGATGTCCCACGACTTCCCATAATCAATTACACATGCTTTCAACATGTCTTCCAATGTCTAAATGGTCCTCTCACTCTGCTCGTCTGTTTAAGGATGGTAAGTTGTACTCATATCCAGCATAGTTCCAAGAGCTTTCTGCAATGACTGTTAAAATCTCGAGGTGAATCTGCAATCTCGATTGCAGACGAACTATCTCTTAGATGTAGATTCATGTAAGTCTTTCCATCTTGAAAGTTTCGTTGATTGGCAGGAAGTGGGCGGATTTGGTCAATTGGTCGACAATTACCCATGTGGTATCATACCTACCCGGAGATTTGGGTAATTTAGTTATAAAATCCATAGTAATCCTCTCCCACTTCCACTCAGGTATTTCTGGATGTTGAAGCAAACTTGAGGGCTTTTGATATCCGACCTTCACCTTGGCGCAAGTCAGGAACTTGCCCATGAAGGTACCGATCTTTGCTTTCATGTTTGGCCACCAATATAACTTCTTGAGATCCAGGTACATCTTATTCAAACCTGGGTGAACATAGTATCTAGTCTTGTGAGCTTTCTTCATGACAACCTCCCTGGAACCACCGAACTTTGGGGTCCAGATCCAGTCCATGAAATAATAGACTCCGTCTCCTTTAATCTCTAAGTTCTTCTCCATTCCTCTCAAGGCTTCATAAGACTTGTTCTCTGGTTTTAAGGCTTCCAGCTGAGCATCTTTGATTCACGCGGATAAATAGGAATGGATGGTCATGGTTAGTGCCTTTACTTTACGTTCTGAGTACTCTTTTCAGCAGAGGGCATCCGCCACCACATTGGCTTTTCCGGTATGGTAGTGTATTTCACACTCATAATCATTGAGTAGCTCTATCCATTGTTGTTGCCTCATGTTTACCTCCTTCTGGCTGAAAATGTGTTGTAGGCTTTTATGGTCAGTGAAGATAGTGCACTTGGTTCCGTAGAGATAATGTCTCCATATCTTCAATGCGAAGACCACTGCTCCCAACTCCAGTTCGTGAGTTGTATAATTGAATTTGTGTGCTTTCATCTACCTTTAGGGATAAGCAATAACCTTTCCTCGCTGCATGAGCACACACCCTAGGCTATGTTTGGATGCATCACAGTAGACAATGAAGTCCTCCGTCCCTTCAGGCAGAGACAGGATAAGTGCGCTGCATAGGGCCTGCTTTAATGTTTGAAATGAAGTGTCTTTCTTTTCTCCCCAACAAAAGGTACACCTTTCTGGGTCACGGTGGTTAGAGGCTTAGCAATCCTGGAGCAATTTTGGTTGAACCTGCGATAGTAGCCAACAAGGCCCAAGAATTGACAGATTTCTGTAGGCGTCTTCGGTGCTAACCAATATTCAATCTCTTTGGTTTTGGACGAGTCCAAGTGTATGCCTTCCTCTCTTACTACGTGACCAAGGAAATTTACTTTTTGAATCTAATATTCGCACTTGGATAATTTTGCATATAGTTTCTCCGCCTTTCGAGTTTCCAGCACTAGCCACAAGTGCTACCTATGATCTTCCTTGCTTCGTGAATAGACAAGTGTATCATCAATGAATATTGTCATGAACTTGTCTAGGAAAGGGCAGCACACCCAATTCATCAGGCCCATGAATACTATCGATGCGTTGGTTAGACTAAAGGGCATTACTACAAACTGGTAGTGACCATATCGAGTCTGAAATGTTGTCTTAGTAACATCACCCTCACATAGTTGTAGCTGATGGCACCCTGATCTTAGGTCTATTTTCAAGAAGTAGCTGGCTACTTGAAGTTGGTCGAAAAGGTAGTCGATTCGAGGAGAGGATAACGATTTTTGATGGTAAGCTTGGCAAATTCGTGATAGTCGATACACATCCAAAAAGATCAATCCTTCTTTTTCACAAATAAGATCGGGGCTCCCCGGGGTGAGGAACTTAATCTGATGAATCCTTTGTTGAGTAGCTCATTGAGCTAGCTGGATAAGTCTTGCATTTCTGCTGGTACTAAGCGATATGGGGATTTAGCTATGGGGGTAACTCTGGGGATTCAGTCTATTCGGAACTCGACTTGGCGCTCAGGAGGGATTCCCGGAAGCTCTTTGGGAAAGACGTCAGGAAAGTTGCAAACTTCAGGGGTGCTCTCGAGGTATTTAACTTCATGCCTTTCATTAATGACATGGGCTAGGAATGCATGGCACACCCTTCACAGATATTTTTGAGCTTTGATGCACAAAATGATACGAAGGTTTGAGCTGAGTTTATTGCCATAAATCATGAGGGCTTCGCCAGATGGCAGATTGAGACGAATAGATTTTTCATAACAAAGGATATCACCACGACTGGGGATCAACCAATCCATGTCGACGATAACGTTGATGCTCTTTATGGAAACTGGCATAAGATCAATTGGAAAGGAATGGTCGTTTAGGGTAAGGGTACAACCTATGAATACGTCGTTAGTGTTCTGTTTCTCACTGTTAGCCATCTCAACGGTGAATGTTTTGGTTAAGGGTTTGGGTTTATGTTTGAGAAGATGCTTGAATGCATGACTGAAAAAACTTCTCTCCGCACCAGAATTGAAGAGAATGCATGCATAAGAGTTGTCAAGGAGGAACGTACACGTAATAACGGTGAGATCAACAACTGCCTCCTCCTAGCCCTTTACTAGAAATCTCCCAGTGTTTCTAGCGATTGTTGCCTTGGGAAAATTTATCTTGTAGTTCCCAACCTCCCCACAGCCATAATAGGCTTAACCAACACCTGCTCCAGGGGCCTGATTGGTTGGTCGGGCTGGGGTCTTGCGAACTCGAGTTGTGTGCCCCTTCTTGCCACAGCTGTTGCACAGCATTTCGTGGTATGACCCATGATGATGATATTTGCACTTGTCACACCGAGGAAAGGTACCAACATATCTACTAGCAGTTTCTTGAGCTGCAGGAACAGCGGCAGGAGTGGTAGCAGCATGAACTGCAACTACTTGTTGTTTCTTGGAGGGCTCCTGCGAAGATTGGCCCTTACGCTTGTTCCACAGTTTTCTCTTCCCACCACTTGCCTTTGGTGGTTCGGGAATAGCTGCCACTTCATCAAGATTAACCTCATGGTCTATCAAGGTATGCACCATGCACTTGGCGCTGTCAAAAGTGGAAGGCTTGGCAGCCAAGACATTTCCTTGAGTTGGGGGCGTCAATCCCCAAATGTACGTCTCTGACTTCTTGCTTTCCGGGGTGACCATTCCCAGATAGAGGAGAGGCAGATCACAGAATCTAGTTGTATAGGTGGTGATATCGGAACACTTCATCTTCATGTTCTAAAGCTTATGCTCCAACTCCTGCATCTCATCCCTTGGGCAGTACTCTGCGAGCATGAGTTCTTTTAAACTTTCACAACCCATGGTGTTTCCCACTGGTAGAGTTAGGGACTTGACTCGACCATTCTGCCAGGTCAATGCTCTATCAGTGAAGGTGTAGGCGATGACCTTCACCTTGTTTGCTTCAGAGCACGCACAGATCTCAAAGACTGATTCAATCTTCTCGATCCAGCGGGTTAGGGCAATGACACTTCCATTGTCGTCGAACGATTTGGGCTTTGTGTTTTTGAAATCTTTGTAGGAACACTCCTTCTGATGTCCCTGACTACCATCTATATTGAGAGGATGGGTACGACTTCCTGACCCACTAGAGCCGCCAGAATTGATCTGCGACATCGCGGCAGCCACATCGGCCGTGACTGCTGCTTGGAGCATAGTTGGGTCGAAGTAAGGAGGTTATGGCATTGGATCCGTTGGGGGATTTTTGTTCATTCTGTTAGTTCTCTTCTTCGGAGGCAACTTGTTCTAAAAATAACCAGGAAGAAGAGGATGGTAAGTCCCCTAAAATTTTGAATCAAGATACATTAAACAAGATATATCTCAACGTAATAGATAAAGTGTTCTACTAAGCGATAACCAAGGAAATGTTACTAATGCAAGTAAACTATCACTAACAAGGAATGAGTCGCAACACTTGAAATGAATCTCCACACTGTATTTGGCTCTAGCTAAAACACTCCTATAGTATTTTAAGTTGTACATTATATTTTATCAATATCTAGTTGTATATAGTTTGGTAAGTTTTAGGCCTACTGCAACACCATGGTCACTCCCAAACACATGTTGGTCATTTGTCGAATAAATATAGTTGATCATGCCATATTAACCCTAGACATGATTACATAACTGTCCAGGTTTAACCGTAGTGCCCAACATCCAAATACTTTTGTTTTGTTCTATTTATGATATGGTTTCTGGTATGTATGTTTACTTGTATACTTCTTATAAAATACTTATATCTTAAAAGTATACTTTTAGTTCAGAGCACTTCAGCCCCTTAGTGTTTATATTTGTATACCTTGTAACGTTCGATATACTAAGTTCACTATAACCAATAGCTCTGATAACAATTTGTCACACCGCCAAACCAAAACAGTGGAAACGTTCGTAGGGTGGAGGACGTCATGTGTAGTATCACAACAATTGCATCATAGTAATCAAAGCAAACACAACCATTAAAATATAATATGAATATTTACATTTGTTTGTTTCATTGTTTATATACATCAAAAGTAGCAAAAATATAAAGACGAGACTCTGAATGTTCCGTCTTGTCAAAAGTCGGCAAGAGTACCTGTCTATTGATGTCCTGAGAATACACGCGATTTTTTAAAACATATCAGCATAAAGCTGGTGAGTTCATAAGAATATTTTGTAGTGAAAAACCTGTTAATGAGTCTGAAAAATGTATGCAAGTTTCCCAAGAAAATCCAATATTTTCTAACATGTTTGATCATTACTGTATGTATAGTATGTTCTGTTTGAAAATTCTGGATACCACCAGTACATAGTGTATGTTCTATTTGAAAACCTTGGCTACCACTAGTATGTATAGTAGTTTTATTAATTTAAAATAAAACCCAGTAATGTATCCCTAGAATCCTCCAGTGTAATGTATGGTAGTTTTATTAATTTAAAATAAAACCGAGTAATGTATCCCTGGAATCCTCCAGTGTAATGTATGGTAATTTTATTAATTAAAATAAAACTAATGAAGAATGAAATCCTGTAAAAAAATGTTAGTTTATACTATTTTGAGTTCGTATAACTATGCTTGATATGACTAGTCACCTCAGCGATGTTTCTTCAGGCATCGTACGGTATGATATTTGTCACCCCAGGCATGCCAGCCTAACTGTAGTTAGCAATTTAGGTGTGGGATTGTTAGTCTCAAACAGATCTATTCACGAATCTCACGCTCTCCCTCCAAGAGACTATGGTTGTACTAAATGTTGAGGATTTTACCAGTACCCCGAAGGCTACTAATGAAGAGATGTCTTACAATCATGTATTAACTAGTTTAAGTGTTGTTCTGTATCGTGTTCTGGTAACTAAAACCGTTTGTATACTTGGTAGAGTATAATTAATTATACGTAAAATAGTTACTTAGTGTTATACTCTTGTTATTTAAACGTAGTAATGAATATCATAAACTAAATATGTCATAGTTTATATGTTTGATCAAGTAAGTAGTGCGTATTTGTAAAACTGGTAATGAATTCCCCAAACTATACCTATTATAGTTTGACTGAAATGTTATGTTCGTGAATTATTTTGAAAACTATGGAATTACGTTTAGAAGACGTCCCATATGCTCAATATAATACAAAAGGGATAAAATATCTATATATTTTATGGAAATCGATGGATTGTATCAATTAAATATGTTTTAAACTGGTTTAAAACCCTTCTGTTTTAGTTCACAAAATCATTTATGTTTGGCTTGTATCCCCCCCTGAAAACGTATAAAAACCATAAAGTGTAGTTGTATGAACTCACTGTTGTTGTGTGAAAATGTCGACTGGAAACGAAGATCCTCAAGTTGTTGTATGTGGCACTTAACGGAATGCTAATATCAATAAATACATATGCGCATCTAAATTAGAGATTTCGTTAAATAAAGTGTTAGAAAAACACTTGCTTTTGGTTAAGGAATGTTACCGGGACTTGATTGGATCGAGGAAACGGGTTTTTCACCACTAACGAGGTGTATACAGACGTGAATGGGGGTTTACGGCCATGAACATGGTTGACGGCCATGAATAGGGTTTACGGTTGTGAATTGTCTTTTGAAAGGTTTATGGCTTTTGAAGGTTGAAGCGATTACGACTGTAAAAGTCAAGAACAAGGGTGTTTGATTTCGAAGAAAACGTGTTCCAGATGCTCCAAATCGACCCCAAATGACAATTTTTTGATGTTTTTCAGAAGAAAAGAGGCGTTTTTGTTGATTACTGCCAAAAGTTTTGAGAGAGAGAATGAGAAAGTTTTCAGCCAAGAAGGTTCGAATGAAGGTGGGGGTCCCGTATTTATAGGATGGGGGTATGGTCGGTGGTGGGATCCACCTGACACCAACCGTACACGGGTTTACGACCGTAAACATGTGTACGGCCGTACACCCACCCAGGCCAAAAACTGTTAGATTTTGAGAATTTTCAGGTTTTTCACGTGACTTTTGGTTCCGACTCGTATATAATTTTAATTATATAAAGAGTAATAAATCTTCCAAACCAAGGAGTTTGATGGAATTCCAATAAAATCCAAATTTTATTAACGGAAATCGGTTAAAGATAACGGAAAAAGTTTCATATTGTCACATCATATCCTTCGTCTCTCGTAAATACATAATTATGTTCTTTACTACAGTCCAAGGAGCTCTGTTAGGATTTCCAGAAAGCAATTGACCATGCTCAAGACATAAGACACGATAGGGATAGTACATGTGATAGCATACATGATCAATCCTAAAGTCGAAGCATAGGACTCAACTCATCTTAGATATCTCTTCATCTGTACTATGGCTATTATTCTTACTCAACTTCACATTACTCTAAATAGGTAGTTCCCCTTTTTTGTAAATTTGCATACAATATTGCTTTAGTATTTTATCCAAGTAGGTACTCTGACTAAGTCCATTAAGTCTTTTGTTTCTATCCCTCAGAATCCTTATCCCAAGAATATAGGTAGCTTCCCCCAGATACTTAATGGGGAAACACTTCCCAAGCCTATATTTCAATTCATGCAAGGTTGGAATGTCATCAACAATAAGTTGTTTCCCAATAATTTCTTTCCCATAAGGAGTATGTCATCAACATACAAGACTAGGAAAGTTACTATACTCCTACTATCTTCGACTTATACACATGACTCATCCTCCCCTAGAAAAACCAAATTTTTTGAGGTTCTCGTATAAGCAAAGATCCCAGCTGTGAGATGCTAGTTTCAATCCATAAATGGATTTCTCAAGCTTACACATTCTATTAGGAAACTTTTCATGTACAAAACCCTCTTGTTGGCTCATGTAAGCATCTTCAACCAACTTCCCATTCAAGAAAGTAGTTTTGACATCCATCTACCATATTTCATAATTATGAAAGGCAGTTATGACAACCATTATTTTAATAGACTTTATCTTAGCCAATGGTGAAAAGGCCTCATCACAGTCAACCACAAAGGTTTGAGTAAATCCCTTCGCAACCAGTCATGCCTTGAATGTGTTTACTTTCCCATCAATGTCAGTCTTCTTCTTGATGATCCACTTGCACCCAACTTTCTTTCAACCTGATATGCAATCAACCAAATTATAAACTTGGTTGTCATACATGGATTGAATCTCATTTTCCATTGCCTCTTTCCATTTTGTATCCTACGGGCTCGCCATCACTTCCTTTTAGTTAGCTGGCTCATCCAAATTTGCCAGTGTACCATCACTAATAAACGTATCGCCATCTGATGTTATAAGGAAACCATAGAACGTAGGTGGCATGCTAAATCTACTGGATCGGTGAAAAGGTAATGAATTGTCAATCGGCTCAATAGGAGTCTCATCCGCCGGTTAAGAAGTAGTGTATTCTAAGATTCCTTTATTGGTTGATTTTGGAATTTCTTCCATATCATTATCACTCCCATTGTCCTCTTTGTATATGAGCTCTCTCTTGCAAAAGAATCATCTTCAAGCTACAAAGACCACATTCTCACTAGGTATATAGAACAAGTATCCAAAAGATTTTGGTCGGTAACTAATGAAAATATATCTTTCAAATCTAGGTTTTAGCTTGTCATGAATCTCTTATCCAACGAAAGGTTTACAACCTGAAACCATGATGTGACCTAGAGAGGGAAAGCTACAAAGGTCACGTTCTCACTAGGTCTATAGAACAAGTATCCAAAAGATTTCTATCAGTAACCAATGAAAATACATCGCCCAAATCTAGGTTTTAGCTTGGCGTGAGTCTCTCGTCTAAGAAAAGCTTCACAGCCCAAAACCTTGATGTGACCTAGAGAGGGAACTTTCCATGTCCATATCTTGTAAGGTTTTTTGGCAACCTAGTGAATGTTATGACCACCCCGCAGTCTCACAACACTTCGACACTACTTGCTAACCAAGTGAATACTACGACACCATGCAGTGTTACAACACTTCTACATTGCCATGGACCTACCCCATCGTCTTACATTGCATCTACCATACCAAAGATAATCATCATGAGTCCCAATCTCATCCTACTATACCTAGTCAGGTGTTTACGTCATGCTTCAAACCCCAAAGCCTTCATCAGACAAGAACATGCAAAGATGCTTTAACACAATCCCTCAACCTGAAAAAATCACATACCCAACATGCGCAACCACTAATACACAAGGTAACCTGAAATTTCATTCCTTGTACAATCCCTTAGTCCAATCGGTTCTCCCCCACTTGTATTCAACTTCACTCTTCCAACCACAAAATTGATAGATTTCCAATCCATGTCACAACCTGACTACTCGAAGTTGCCAACAACATGATACCATAAGTACTAGCATTCCATTATTAGCCAATCCTAGTGAACACGCACTTACCAAAATCAAAAGAATACTCCCTGAAATCTCAACAAGCTCAACATTCTTGAGCACTTTCCACTGAATCCACTATAAGTGCTTGGCGACTTTATGAGACGACGAAGAACAAAATCTCAACTATCGAAACGCGTACCTAACTAATTCAACGATCTACTTTCACTAGAGTAATTCCTATGTGAACCTTCATCTAGCCACACTTCGAAGGTATGAATTTGACAATTACCGATCTTACACCCACGATCAAACCAATTCCTCATTGCCTTGTATTCCCGAAGGACCCCTTCAATCCCTGCTTTCAAACCCCACATGCCCACCTTTTGGATTCCATGAGTTCCTTGTTGATAGCACCAAATATTGAATCAGTTGTTGGTCTTCTCACACTTAAATCTTGCTTTAACAATGGTTAATGTCTCCCACATCAACATCCTAAATTGGCCCACCCGATAATCTTCTAAGCACGACTCGTCGTATGCAAAATGGCATAAGAAGATAATCAAAATAAAAAATATGTGACGTCAACCGGTGGAACTCGGATCTCCTCAACCTTTGACTGCAATGCTCGGCTCCTTGCCATGGGGACATCTACTCTTCCCTCGTGACCATCAGCTACTCCATCCCACAACATCAGACAATCAACATTCTCATGGCCTTCCTGGTTGTAGTGAAAACACAACAGACTCATCCCCTAGGGACAATCTCTACTCACATGACCAATCCTACCACACTTATAGTAACCCAAACCACTAAATCAACAAAATCCATCGTGCTGCTTCCGACATGTGCTGCACTGACCTCGTCCTTGTTGCTCTCTCACTTGCTGATAAAAAGTCTTGAGTATCTTTGCAGGACCCCTAAATGTTTGCACCTACGTTTCTTTCCTCTTCCCGAGGTGCTCCAAATAAATCTCCTACTCCATGGCTCTAGCTATCATATCCTACAAAATCTGACAAGCTAAAAAGTGGACAAACTCCCTTAAAGCATCTCACAACATATCATGGTACATTGTCTTCGTGATCTCCTCGTTTATGGCATACTGCAAAAACAAAGAGCCCTCTTTATAAACTTGCTAGTGATCTCGGCCACAGTCTTGATCGTCTAGGGAAGGTCTTGAAACTCCTTCGCCAACTGTTGCACCTCAATAGTTGGTGCAAACTCTACCATAAACCGGGTCACAAACTTCTCCTGCATCATGGTATCAATGTCATCTCCTCCCAAAGTGAAGTACACCTCCTCCCACCAATCTCGGGATTTGTCATTCATAAGACAAGAAGCAATCTGACCTTTGAAATCTTGGGGTAGAAGCTCGACCGAAAAGCATTCACCATGTCCGCTAACCACCTCCTACAAGAAATGGGATCCTTTTCCCCAAAGAACTCGGGAACTCCACAAGCACAGAACTTGAGGAAGGAAAGAGTGTGATTCCCCACAATTGCCTACATCTTTGTGCATAACGTGCCCATGCACTCATCAAATATCTCCATAATCCCTTCCTTGATAAAACCAAAGATCATAGGAGTCTGCTCCAGAATGTTGTGGGTGATCTTCAATGACATGAAGTCCCATGTCTGCCCATCCATCGGTTCAATGCCATCACATGAACCTAAACTAGAGCCTGAACCTCCTCCACTAGAGTCATCACCATAATGAAAAGCAACCATACAATAATTGGAACATACTCAAAGAATCCTCTTCCCACAGGCTTCCTGTATTTTCCAGTGATTCCGCTCGATTCGAGTATGGAATTTGTAATTTCAGTATTATGGGTCCAATACTACCTTCCACACCTACCCACAATATCCTCAAGACTTATCCCAAATCCTCTAGGTCAGCTTCTTAAATTGGTACTCCAAGTACTTGTTAAACAGCGCAACCCAACCCACTAAAGCACTTCTTAGGATCTCTTAGGTTCCTGACCTCACCCTACCATCAACTGTTGAAAATCTCCCAATAATGTTAGCTAACTACTTGATGAATACAATCACATGCAAAAAAGCTTAGATAATCCTTCGAGTGAAAGACTCAACCATAAAATGGTTGGACTCACAAAAGAGTTATGCAATAGAGTCAAATATATCACTCTGTGATTATTAAACCTTTGTAACATGTGGCTTAACATATTTACTTAATAGTTAACTCACATCACCAAGAGTTTCACAAAGCACAAAGAAAGCAACATTCATGTGGTAACATTCCAAGCTATAAAACAACCAAGGAGCATCCCACACTCAGTTGCTACTACCATGCTAGGAACTTCTACTCTTACTTCTGGTTGCCTTATGCATGCAAATTATACACAATCCAGGATCAAATAGACTATTTAATAAAATATTCTACCCTAGGACCACTACTAGACAAGGAATAGGAAATAATGCCAAATCATTCATTCTAGGGCTATATGATCCTAACCGTATACATTTTTTAAAGCATACACTTAGCAATTATTGTTACCAATGTCCATTCCTAATCATAGCATCTAATACTTTTTAGGATACAAGGCATCACATATCAGGCTGATCTATCATGCAATTCCTAAAGGTATCCCTAGCCTTCTCCTAGCATGTGAACAGGTATATCGTGTATCATATCAACAGGCATGCATATTCTGGGAATCACTTACTTGAGCTTGATTGAGTGGACATATCATACCCCCTTTTCTATTATAAAAATCTTTTCAGAAACTAATTTTCTTTACAAAAGTCTTTTAGAAACTTATTTTCTTTTAAAAGATTACCAATTCCTCAATTTTTGTTCAGACATAGCTAAGAGTGTGTCTGAATCCATTAAAACAAGGCTCTGATACCAACTTGTCACATCCCGAAATCCAAGGTAAAATTTTCATTTGTAAAACAATAAGTCATACAAACGAGGTGTTCCAACACCGATCAAGGTGGATATATTATTTAAACATCATTGTAATAGCATTAATTGACAATGAAGAAAACTCTATAGGCTGTTGTGCCATCACGTCGGGCCCTTGTTCTTCGTACCGGATGTACCTGAAACATAAACTGAAAACTGTAAGCAGAAAGCTTAGTGAGTTCCCCAAAGTACGACATACCATAACTTACAAGTTCCATAGGCTACCCCCATGGTGTTTCCTTGCAATGTCGAGGGCCAAATCCCGGTCTTACATACAAGTGCCATGGGTACCCCCATGGTTTTTCCTTGCAATGTCGAGGCCCCAATCCCTGTCTTACATACAAGTGCCATGAGCTACCCCATGGTGTTTCATACAGTTGCCAGGGGCCAGATCCTAGTCTTTCATGCAATCTCTAGGGGCCAGATCCTGGTCTTTCATGCAAGTATCAGAAAGAGAACTAACATTCTACATAACAACGTAATGAGTTGGCATTGGTGCCTTTAATCCATTAATATAGTGAGAAAACTCACCTTACAGCCTGAAAGAATAGTTGGATTGATCACTACTCTAAAAGCTATCTCTACCGGTTACCTATATAATTAGTAGGAACCTAAATCTCAAACTATAAATCAAATTACCCAAAAATGCCCTTACATCAAACTTGGTCAAAGTCACGGTCAAGGTCAAAAAGTCAATATTCCTTCCTAGTGGAGTACGTCTACCGTACACTGATGTTGACCAAAAGCAGGGCGCTGACTGCATATGAGCAGCATACCACCAAGTATGTCCAGCATACACAGCCCAGTCCCATAACTCCATTAAGATCTTATTAGATTAAGCCCTTATGTCAAAAACTCAGATCCAATGCAAAAATGATGTCCTATGTCATAACGTTTCCAACTTTATGATTTTGCATCTATAAAATGCTTTATGTCCAAAACCCTAAGTTCTTAATCTAATAAGACATCATAACTCTTGTATGGAAGGGATAGAAGGTCCAAGATCACATATATATGGTTCATAATGGTTGTATAATAGATAAAGTTTCCAAGTTTATCCATTATAATGATCCCAACAAACAAGATCTAGTTTTTAAGTCTCAAAGGGACCTAAAAGTACATCTTTTTCAACTTAATTTGTTAAGTACAAGTCTCCTACCTTCAGATCTGAAACGAAATGACGTATACATGGATAAAAATTCCAACTTTATCCATAACAAGGTCACAAAATTAAAAGATCTAAACTTTATGCAGTTAAAGTGACCAAAAGCTCATGACACTCGAAACTAGCTAGACCTAATAATTTCATCATCAAAATTCAAACTCTATACCTCTAGAAGAAAGATCAAGGTGAACAAATCCTGGATCTACAAGCTTCAATGCAACCAACACTTCTTGAATGAGTTCCTTATTCTCTAAGATGCACCAAGAACACTCCAAAGCAATTAAAAACAACTTTTTTCTCACAAGGCTCAATCTTGGGTTAGGGTTATAAGAAAGGGTGTTGGAGAAGTGGGGGATGAGAGAGAAATGGATTTTGGTAAGTTAAGGAACTTGAATAGGGTTCAACCAACAAAAATAGGGTTTGCGCATTGATTGTGTACGCCCAACATACTCAAATTACACCCATCATACTAGGGATGCCCTAGTACGCCCATCGTACACTTTGAGTACACCCAATGTACACGGCTCAACCCCAAAACCTCCCTAACTTCAAACGGTCATAACGTCTTTGTTCCAACTCTGTTTTTGACGATATTTATGTCCACAGAAAGGAACTAAAGAGCTCTACAATATTATCTAAATATCACAGACTAAAAACGTCTTGAACAAAAATCATTATTTCATGCAATAATGTGACCTATGACTTTTCATGTTTTACCCTTTGACTCCAAAACATGATTCAAAGGTTTAGATCTCGTAAACATCATTACCTCCTTCCTAAAGGTTTAAAAATCGTCTCCTTAAGGCCCAAAGCCTTTCTACAAATGACTTCTAGCCGACAGCCCTGAACCACAAAATGATCCCAAATAGGGTATTACAAGAATGAGTATGTTTCTTATTTTGTTTATAGATTTGTGAAAATAATTAGAAACTAAATTATGTAATATGAATAAAATATGATTTTATTGATCTTTCTAACTTATTATAATAATTAATAAAAATGATAAAATCTTAACTAATTAAGCTATTATTCATACAAACTTATCTAGGCTTATTGATGTGAGCATATACGAGATGGTATCAACATTGGTGTCGAAGTGTGAGGTGGATGTAGGATGGGGCGAGGTAGGTAATGGTATCAAAATTGGCTTTGAGATATGGGATGGGTGTAGGGTCGGTATGGGTGTATTATGGGATGTATAAGTGTGGTATATATTTGGGTAGGGTGTGTATGTATAGGTATGAGTGTTGATATGGTGTAGAAGTGGGGTGGATGTAGTAGGATTAGGCGGGTGTATATGGGTGGGTAGGTAGGGAGCGATATGGTTCTTTGCGTCGATATATAAGTAGGGTGGATGGGTATATTTTTAGGGTGGGAGGTGGTTGGAGAGTTTGGGTATATGTGTAGGATGTGGTCGTAGACATATAAGTGTGAATATGTGTGTGTGAGTCTGGTGGAGTGGGGGTAGATGAGTGGGTAGTTATGGGTATGGGTGTAGTGGGTTAGACTTCAACGTCAATGTAGGTTTTATTGGTGTTGGTGAGGTTGTGAACCTATGGTAGTGATTGTAGGTGTAAGTATGAGTATGTGTGTGGGTATAAGGTGGTATAAGGGATGTGGTTGGTAAGATGGGGTGATTATGGGCTTGTAAGTGTAGGTTAGGGATATGGATATAGTGGGTAGGAAGGTAGATAGGTAGATGAAGGATGAGTAGATTCTATGAGATATGATGATGATAATAATATGTTTTTGTTTGATAAATCATGGCTAAAATCTTTGATTTAGAGAAAATTTATTGTTTTTGTCCCTGTGGGGATTTTGATGAGTTAATGCCCACTATTTGAGAAATTTTGTTCATATTTATCCTTTATCCAGTTTTTTCTTTCTACAGCAGGTCAACCTTAGCCCATGCGATATTGAGTGGATCTTATTATTGATGTGGAGATGATGCGGCAAGAGACATCAATACTAGTTTCTCCTTTAATTCAAAAAATAGATGCAATAGAAGGGAAACGATGTTACAAGTATTGAACCCCTGACTTCTTATACAAATGGCCAAGGCCCCTCCAAATAGGCTATGTAAGTTTGCAGACTTACTTTCCAAAAGTATATATATATATATATATATATATATATATATATATATATATATATATATATATATATATATATATATATGTGTGTGTGTGTGTGTGTGTGTGTGTGTAAACTATTGGAACCCTTTAATAGTTATTATAATTAATTTTTAACAATAATAATAATAATAATAATAATAATAATATTATTATTATTATTATTATTATTATTATTATTATTATTATTATTATTATTATTATTATCATTATTATTATTATTACCACATGCATTTAAAAATGTATTTAAACGTATAAAAGAAGTATTTAAAACAAATAAAATGTATTTATTAATATTAAAATGTAGTAAAAGATATTTAATAGGTATATATGAATTTATTTCGTGTATATATATATATATATATATATATATATATATATATATATATATATATATATATATATATATATATGTTCAGGTTCATTTGAGACCATTCTAATTTTGTGAGACCGTGAGACCAAATCTAAAAATAATTTTAAAATGCAAAATAAATGGAAAAATCCAAAAATTCTTTTTTTAAATATTATTTTCGGAACTTGAATTAACTAAAAAAAATATAAAAATATATAAAAATATATATAAAAAATTCCGTTTTTTTTTTAAAAATACGTGAAATATTCTAAATAGAATATTACACTGACATATTCTAAAAAATAATTTTTAAATGCAAAATAAATGGAAAAATCTAAAAAAAAAATTTTAAATATTATTTTCGGAACTTAATTTAACTAAAAAAAATTAAAAAAAAATAAAAAAAATTATATTTTTTTTTGAAAAATATGTGAAATATTCTAAATAGAATATTACACTGTAAATATTCTAAAAATAATTTTAAAATGCAAAATAAATAGAAAAATCAAAAAAATAAATAAAAAAAATGCATCTCACGGTCTCACAAAATATAGGTGGTCTCAAATGAACCTAACCCTATATATATATATATATATATATATATATATATATATATATATATATATATATATATATATATATATATATATATATATATATATATATATATATATCATATAAATAATTGTTTTTAAATGTATTCCTTATCTAATATATGGAAAGGTTTTTACATGTAAAAACGTTTTTATATGTATAAATAATATTTGTATACAGATTTAAGCATACAAAAAGTTTTTATTTGTAAAAATATATATTGAAAAGATAAAAGACCTATATAATATATATTTAAATGTATAAAAAAATTATACATAGTAGAAAGTTTTATATTTATAAATATATATAGTATAAAAATGCTTTTTATACATTTGAAAATGTATCATATATATTTTAGCATCTAAATATGTTTTTTTATAAACAAAAACTTTTTGTACATTTAAATGTGTCCAAAAAAATTATTTATGCTTATAAAAATATTTTTTTTATATATAAAAACATTTTCATATATTTAATGTGTGTGTGTATATATATATATATATATATATATATATATATATATATATATATATATATATATATATATATATATATAGCACAACAAGAAAATAGACCTTAAATGACACACAATTTATGACACGCACAGGTTCACGATACGTAAACGTGTATGACGTAAAAATAATGTCATTTCTCCTAAAATTTAAAGGATTTAGGACACACCTTTGTGCGTGCCCTAAAATTAGTGTTAGAAAATAAAAATAATAAGAAACATGGAGGGGGCCTAACATAAAATTTGGCTCATGTTAGTGTGTCGCTTTATAATTTTTTTAATGAAACACGCGTTTTAAGAGGAAAAATGAATCACCAAAAATTAACCCCCGCCTATTCAATCCCAAAAATTAAACCCCCTGCCTCTTGTAATTAGCAAGAAAAATGCCTGGGACTTCGTCTTCATTTGCATCTTCCTCAATTCCCTAATCCATCACCTCCACCAAAAACCTAATCCTCAATTCCAAAAAGTTCTTACACTCTTAAGCGAATTCAGTATAGATCGCCCCACTTCACCTCCCCACTAACCTAATCCATTTTGAGCCAGCGACTCCTCATTATACTCTCAGATTGGAGACTCCTCTTTCATCAGAAATAGGAGGTAGCAAGGTCAATTTTCTGAGATTCAAAATTCAGAGGTTCAAGGTACGATCAGAAGCATCAAAATGCGGAAAATAAAAATGGAGGAGGCATCAGGTTTGAAGGTTGTTCTCTTCTTCTTCATGTATGTACCCTAGATTTCGTTCTTTTACATTCAGTTTTTAAAGATTCTTTTATTCCCTAAATCAGGTACGGAGATTGTTCTCTTCTTCTCCATCTATTTTTGGATTGACGTCCTCTCTTGTTAACCTAAAGGGTATTTTCGACTTTTCGATTTTTGTTTTTGCTAATTAATATTTTCTAATGATTTGTGTTTTTTGTGGTTTTTTTGTAGGGGTTCTAACTATGTGGTCATTACATGAGCAAATTAAGCAAATGCAAGTTGCAGTTGAGCAAGCTGCACAATCATGTTCAAAAAGAAGCAAGTGGCAGCTTATGGGGGCAAGTGATGATGGTGCTAAAGAAGAGCTTCACCAGGTGTATTGTGTGTCTGAAAGAATATAAGATAATCCCTCGCTAGGTGTATTTTGCTAAAGAAGACCTTCATCCTATTCCATTATATTTACTTGTGATTCTTCTTAGTTAATGATATCAGGACATGAGAGAATGTTATATGTAAGCAGTCTTTCTGTTTCTATCAACTGTTGAGTTATGTCATGATAATGATATCTATTTCTTATCAGGTTGTAGATGTTGGAAGCTAGAATATAGGTCATTGATTCATCCCATGTTGTAAGGAGTCAAATTCAGAATTACCACCTACAATCAACTGTTTTGGAGATGAGTATATATTCAATATAAAGACATAGAGGTAATAATCAAGTACTCTAGCTAGTATATATGTATGTATGACGTTGGTAGGGCTAATATGATGTAATTTTGTTTGTCTGTTTGAGCAAGAAACACTAGTTCATTCCAAAAGGTTAATTTTTTTGCATTCCCTGAATTTATTTTTAAATTGTAAATACTTTATAATGAAATGTTGTATAATGTTTATCTAGATAAAATCTTTTTTATTACAAGAATGTACTATGGTTGCTGCTTCAGGCATGTTCACATATCATTATTTTGAAATATTTGGTGGTAGTTTGTTTAAATGTTTTTTTTGTTGACACAGACAAGAGTTGAAGACATGGAAATTGAGCTATCGGATAATAGGGCATAAGATTGTCCCATTGTTCATATACATTGAGAAAATGAGAACATCGGCCATACAAATAAACAAAGAAATCAAGGTATGATTCATCTTTTTTATGTATGTAACTAATAATACCATGAATAGACATTAAATTAAAAAAGGTCAATGTTGAGTGCTTTTCGCCAGCTGGTAGTGGCAACACGGTTGGGCCCTGAAAAGGAGAGAGAAATCAACTGGGACTTATAGCTAGGACATAAGGAGAAGCTGATTGGACAGTTGACACCAATTCCTTACAAGCTTTCAGAGATTGTTTTACTTTGTGTTATTAGTGTAAGTAAAATTACTCCCTTTCATATTATTCCATGTACTCATGCAAAATGCTTGGTCCATAAGGCAGCCAGAGGACTTTCACCTAAGGATTGGATACAAGTTCCACTAGCACTAAGCCAGTTTCAAATGTGTGTGTGTTCCTGGTCCTAAAGCATGTATTTTTCCTCTTCTATTTTATAAATTATCATCATCAATGAATCACCATGGTGAAGCATGAGCTTGTATAACATCATACCTTATTCGATCATGGCTTACATCCAGACATTGCAAGATCAAGAACTAGGTCTAGGTCATGCATATATAGTATATTCTTAAAACATCTAACTAGTGATGTGCATGTTATTTTTAGGTCTGTAATGCAGGCAGAAGAAGGAATATCAAAATTTCAGGTACAATAGTTTGCCCACTCTGTCCCATCTTTTTTTTTTTTTAAAAAAATTGTATGGGCACCAAAAGAGTTGGGTTTGGGATAAAAGACTCGCTATTGTTTTTATTATTTCTTCTTCTATTGACCTCTTTCTAAGCCTTTGCTTATTTCTAGTAGTAGTTAAGAAGTATGATTACTGAATGCCCTTATATGGAAAAATTATTATATAGATAAGGTAGGAAAAATGAAGAGATCCTGGACTAGTAAAGCTACATTTTTATTGGAACGAGAAAAATATTGCATGTTTCTTATGAGATTGATTGCTACAAAAAACCTTTTCCTAAAAATATTTTGTATTTTCACTCCATAAGAGGAGGTGTTTATTTGATTACTTTATCTACAATGGTACTCTGGGTTGTTTGCCTTGCAATAATTTTTGTCTATTTTCCGTGATGGATCAAGATGGTGACAACTACATAATGAAAGAATTTGATATTAAGTTAAGGAAATTAACTTGGAGCAAGGATATAACACTGGATTCATAAATTGGCTTGATGAGACAAAGAATGCAGTGAATAAACGGTCATTTCACTCAAAAGTGTGAAAAATTATGGTCAAAAGTGTCTATGCTTCATGGATTTCAATAAATGACGATTGGAGACAAAATTGACCCATGTGGATTTCTATAAAAATATTAAAAACTAACCTTTTTTTTTTGAAAATTCATATTTACGCATCATAATTAAAATATCCAAACCAATTACTATTCTAGTATTCCTCTATGTTATTAATAATTACCTCAAAAATAAATCCAAACTAATTATTGTGATTTTTTTACTAAACCTTGTATTTAGGATTTAATTTTGGTGTTTGTAATAGGTTTGCAGTATGAACCGCATTTTCTTGTGGCCTATCAATTAATAGGTATGTTACCAATGTTGGGTATCAGTTGTGAAATCTCGAGTCATGAAGTTCATCGTAAATGTCTTGTGTGTTTTGTCAGGTAGTGGTACACATGAGCTGATGAGGGAGTTGGATAGAATGAGAGATTTTTGGATTGACCATCAGTATACTCGTGGGAGTAGCACGTTGGTGATGACTTATCAGGAAGTCAAGTGTGTATTTAATGTTTTCGGGTACAATTTCTAAAATTGAGATTGGGTGAAATGGACGATCATGATGTTTTGAGTATTCTTTTTGTGTGTTTTGGTGGTGTTCCTAATCAAGGAACTGGGGTTAGGTGCACCTTGGATGATCATTAGTCCTAGGGTATTGTTTTTGAAGTTTTGACTGATGGGTTCGAGGTTTCAGGGTGTATATTGTCAGAGTTAGTTTGTGGTTGTAGTTCTGAGAGAGTTCCTGGTTTGAGTGGTTTTCTTTGGAAGTTGGGTCATATAGTTAGGGAGAGAAATAAAATTGTTGCGGTTGATCATTTTCAAGTAATTGGGTTGTTTGTTGGTAGTTGAGGGTTTCTGAGTGGTCTCTTGAGTTTTCTTTATTAGATGCCTTGATTTCAAAATCGTTAGAGTGAGCTTATGTGGAGGACAGTTGTAACATCTTGTTTCGAGAAGTTTTTTAATTTATGATTATGGACAATAAATGGATCAAGTAAAGGCCTTGGGCTTCAAGGGAATAGGCTTTACACCTTATTCAATGTCGATAATTTTGGTTATGTGACCCAAGCTCTTGGTTTGTGTTTTGGAGGCAAAGGGTAAAATGGGAAGAGTGATGTTTCAGAATTTTTTCATGAATTAAGTATTTTAGTTTTGTATGTTTTAAGTCAAAAGTAATTAGATAATATTGCAGGTCTCTTCAATACCTTTTTGTGCATATAAAGAACACCAAAAACATAGTTTAAACAAATAGGTTATGGTTGTTTGAAGTTGCAGTGGAAATTAGGAATTTTTTTGATTATGCGAGTCATAACTAAAAGTTACTCAATACGTAACAGGGGTCTGATGAATTACATAGGGCATAATTAATGTTACATAGGGCATAATCTGGGCAGATCAATACCTTAAATCTTCAGTTTTAAGCCTTATTTGAGGGCTCTAACTTATGGGAAACGCTCTTGTTACCAATCTACATAACCTAAGATCATTCCTTGAGAAAACCAAGCCTCCTCTCACTTGTTTTTGAGCCTTTGCATCATTTATGATCTTATTTTTCCATTGGAAGGTTGATTCGTGAATAGTAAGGTGAGGGCAAAGTGTATAGAAGAGGAGTTCAAGTATAGATCCAGCAAGATTCCATCATTCTTGGGACATTGTGAGTAAAAAGCTTCTAACTTACTCATTTGTTTCATAGATATACTCATTTATCGTATTTTCCACTTTTGGATTACTTAGTTCATAAATTTTTGATCATTAAAGTTTGTGACCTTGTTATGGATAAAGTTGGAAACTTTATCCATCTAAACATCATATTTATTTAGATATGAAGGTTGGTGGCTTGGACTTAATGGATTAAGTAGAGAAAAATTCAGTTTTTGGTCCCTTTGAGACATAAAGAATAGATCTTGGTTGTTTAGACCATCCGAATGGATAAAGTTGGAAACTTAATACATTATGGAGCTGGTAGGAATCAGAAATAAGCTTTAAGTGAAAGGTCTTAATGTATTAAGAGCTTATAATGAAGTTTTGGATATGGAGGCATACGTAGGGCATTCATAAGGTTACACAACGCGTCCCCTAGTTGGACCCCGTATTCTGAAATAAGGCTCTACGCCATGCCTAGAGCTGGAGTACGCAACGGGTAGGTGAAAAAAAGTTTACCTTGACTTTTTGACCCATTGACTTTAGTGAACTGTTAACATAGGTCTCGAGAAGGGGAAAATGACATTTTCCCTTAGAAGAATTAGTATTAGACTAAGGACTTGTCGGTTTGAAGTTTTTACCTTGGTTTTGACTTAAGGATGTTTTGGTGAATTGATACTTTAAAGAGTTCGGGGGTCAGCAACTCTAGCTCGTGTTTTCTCTTTGATAACGAATTAAGGTGTGTCTTCTCAATATATTATATGACACTGGCATTGGATTTGGTGTCTAAGCCCATCACTATAATTGAAATGTGTAACAGCCCAAAATCTCAAGTATTGTTAAAGTGCATTTTGGGGTGTTTTAAAGGGGAGACTCGGCGAGTTGGAGCCAGAATCGCCGAGTAGGGTCGCAGACTTGGTCGTGGGTTCGCGACTGGACTCGACGAGTCCAGATATGGACTCGGCGAGTCGACGCTGTTCAGCGGAAAACCCTAGCCGTTCAGTTTTGGGTCGTATATAAGGGATCTTATGCCGTCATTGCTCGTCTTTTGGTCGATTGAGAAGAACCCTAAGCGGCTGTGGCATCTAGAGCAAGCTTGTAGGCCATTGGTGACCTTGAAGGAATTGTTGTGCAAGGAGGAGAAGGGTTTTGGCTAAAGTAACTGCAAGGGATTCGAGTTCTGAAGTTTGGGGACACAAAAGGTACATCATTCAGGTAATAGCTCGGATTACATTCTTCTGTGATTGATGTGTATATGGATTTAGGGTTTATGAAACCCATTTGATGAGTAGATGGATTATTACCTTGTTACCCAAGCGAATATAACCCTGTATTAGGACCCTTAGAGGTCCAGAAGGTCCCATGTTTGTGTATTCGGAAAAATATGTATCTCAGGAAGCAGTTTGATCAACTGCATGGCATGGACTCGCCGCGTCCGATGAGCAGACTCGGTGAGTAGCTTGAAGAATAGCTGGGACTCGCCGAGTTGTTCTTCAGACTCGGCGAGTGGAGTCGGGGTGGCCCCGCGATTCTTCCACGAGGAACTCGTCGAGTCAAGAGAGATACTCGACGAGTAGAAAGGGAACATCCAGGAATTTGTGAGGACGACTAGACTCGCCGAGTCGCTAGGGCACTCGCCGAGTCCAGTTGAGATGACCGTTGACCAGAGTTGACCTGTGTGTGATTTCTTAGGGTCAGTTAACGTGGAAGATAAAAGTACTAATAAGAGATATATTGTTATAGGGAGCTTGTAGCTCGGCGGATCAGGTGCAAGTGATTTCAGGAGTTGCTAACTTCCAGCATCCACGAGGTGAGTCTTCTCACTATACTGTACCCGGAAGGGTTTGATTGTGTGACCGGAAGGTCGAATATGTTATGTGTTATGTATATATGCTATAAATGGAAAGTTAATTGCTACGCGTGATATGCATGTTTATATGGGCCGGAAGGCAAAGTGTTATGTGACAGAAAGGTCAGGTATGATATATGATATATGTGCTTTACGTGTTAGAGTAAATGTATTATGTGTCGTATATGTTTTTGGGCCGGAAGGCAATATGTTATGGGCCAGAAGGCAATATGTTACGGGCCGGAAGGCAATATGTTACGGGCCGGAAGGCAATATGTTATGGGCCGGAAGGCAATGTACTAAGGGACGGAAGGCAATACGTTATGGGCCGGAAGGCGATTATCTCATGGGCTGGAAGGCATTGTGCAGTGGACCGGAAGGTCAGGGCCTGGAAAGGCGTATGTGCGTAAGGTGTATATTGGGGAACTCACTAAGCTTCGTGCTTACAGTATTTTATGTATGTTGTTTCAGGTTCTCTCAGTAACGCGGGATTGCACCGGCTCGATTGTACACACCAAAGAAAGAGTTGTATTCTGGAGGATCCTGGTTTTCTACTAAGTGAAAATGGAACTATGTTTTTGTAATTCAAATGTGTATGAGATTTTAAACAAGTGATTTAGTATTAATTTGATTAATTAAATGAAAATTTTGCCTTAAAAATCACGGTGTTACAAATTGGTATCAGAGCCTTGGTTTGAGGGATTCGGATGCGCCTTCGGGTAAATCTGGACTCAAACTGAGGAAATAAGAAAAAGTTTTCAAATAAATAGTTTTCTAAAAGTGGATAAGAGTTCAAAGAGAAAGCAAGACAGAACAGTGTGTACAATCAGCCAGAGCCAAACGGGGATTTCCCAAAATACCCTTACTTTTGTGTTATGAAATATCTATTATGCACTTTATGAGATACTATTGCATGCTAGAGACAGGCTAGGTGATTCATATCTTAGGACTAGAATGGCCTGATTTGTGATGCCTTAGCCTAGGATTTGTTGTCATATGTGCGTTATGCTTTTGAATATGTGATGAGCGAGAATATCCAGTTAGGACGCACGAGGGGTAGAGCTACAGAGTTCAGTGGTACTTCCGAGGATGAGCCGGGAAGGTGGAGCTATCACAGATAAGGAGTCCTATGTATTCTTCGATGCTCGAATGCTTTGTGCTTTGTGCTTTGTGGAATTCTCGATGATGGGAGTCAGCTACTACGTGAGTATGACGATACTCAGGAGGTAGATGGTTGGCATCATTAGGAGCTCTTCAGCAGCTGATAGCAAAGAAGTGGGAGGACGGCGGAAGGGACTAGGGAGTAAACCTAGCCAGATGAGTGCGCTGGTAGAGTAGAGGATTTCGCTGGGGAGCGAGTATGCACGATGGATTGGTAAAAGAGGAGGTCGATCAGCTACTTAGGAACTCTGGGATGGTCCGTGTGGAAAGTATGGGTAGATGTGGAAGGTAGTATGGGCCCGTACTACTGAAAGCAGAGGACCCATACTTGATACAAGGAGCATTCTGAAGGTCCTAAGGAACGGAATGCGGAGTGATGTTATGGTCAGGGTACCATACATCGGAATAGATTGAGGATAGATGCTGTGGTTCGAGTACCATACATCGGAGCAGATTGCGGAGTGATGTTATGGTCAGGGTACCATACATCGGAACAGATTAAGGATAGATGATGTGGTTCGAGTACCATACATCGGAGCGGATTGCGGAGTGATGTTATGGTCAGGGTACCATACATCGGAACAGATTGAGGATAGATGCTGTGGTTCGAGTACCATACATCGGAGCGGATTGCGGAGTGATGTTATGGTCAGGGTACCATACATCAGAACAGCTTGAGGATAGATGTTATGGTTCGAGTATCATACATCGGAGCAGATTGAGGAGGGATGTTATGGTTCGGGTACCATACACCGGAACAGATTGAGAAGGGACGTCATGGGATGAGTACCAGGGTTTGTAGCGGATGATGCTTGTGACTATCTTGCTATCGGGTCATGATCGATGAGGTAGAGATCGGATGCTATGGGTTTTAGGCCTGTAGACCATGGTTGAGTATGGGGGAGGCGTTCCCCGACAGGAAAGGCGAGTGCCCATCGGAGTATTTTGGTAAGAAGTTAAAGACAGAGGAAAATTTCAGTTGAGTCAAACAATCAGGCGATAAGGGGGAGGCCATCTTCTAGAAGGGTGGTGCCATTTATGTTTGTGAGTGATACACGAGGGGCTTGATGTTATCGACAATGTTTTCCCTCAGAGTATCAGGTAGCAGGTGTGCCGCGAGGCAGTGACTTATCGTGAGCAGACAGTCAGTTGGGACTGAGGTAGTCGAAAACCACACTACACCTAAGTGAGGATAGTAGGATGCGTCATAGTGGTAGCAGCGGAGAGTTCAGTCGAGCTTTGCAGTGCAGAGAGTTTTCGTCTATGTTGGGAGTGGGTCCTTGTCCTTGGGACAATTCCGGTGTTGGGATATTGGTTGATGAGTCGAGGTGAGAGGAACGATGATTTGGCGGTGCATTATATGAGCCAGGGATGTCCTTGGACAGTTTAGATGCTTAGTGCCAGATTGGCATGGGATTTGGATCGATTAGAGGAGGATGTGATGAGAAGTTCTTGGAGAGTTAATCAGAGGTTCAGAGTATAGAGGGTTGATTGATTTCCTTAAGGGGGAATTACCGGGCGTTGCGTAGCACTTTCCTGGAGCAGATGCGATTTCACTGGTGAAAAATAGTTGTGGGTTGGGTGTGTGCTAATTGGCGATGGTTAGAACCCTAGTGGGGGAGAACCGGGTGCAGTATGTAGGAAAGCAAGGATTTTCCAAGAGTGGTTATAAGTGAAGTATAGAGATATGCTATAAGAAATCATGAGACCAGAGGTGTCAGTGATTGAGGAATTGGGTCAGAGTGAGTTAATGCGGGAAGTACTCGAGGAGGAGAACGAATGTATCCATGGTAGGTGTCTGGTGTCGTTACAAGTAGATAGAGAATGTTTGGGTCGGTATGCGCATCCTTGTTGGGATTTTGAACGTTGGAAGTAGGGTTTCCGAGAATTATCAGCATATTTCGTAGCGTCAGCATTTTCTCGTATTCCATTCGGGAAATTATATGCGTCGGAGTTGTAATGTGGGAAAATGTAGATCTGTTTATGGGATTCCGAGGAGATGTATTATTGTATCTACATGATACTTGGGGCAGGAGATCAGTGGTCGTGGCAGGATCTTGTGATGTTCGGTTGAGGTATTCTGAGATATCCGGGTATGATATCTTTATTTCGGAGTTACTCATGAATCCTGAATTGAATCGACGTGTGGCATATCAAGAATCTATGGATCTAGTGGGAGCCCTTCGGGTATGGGTATCCAGGGAGATTATTTGAGGGGGTGGATATTCGCAGAGATGGGCATTTGTTATGTTGATTGTCTCCATAGTCTGTGGTGGATATTCGAGTCGTAGTACTCACTATTCAGAAGATGTTGTGATACCGCGTGGAGTCACAGTATTCATTAAATGGCAAGAGAATACGATGTTGGAATGTTTTCCGAGCAGTTTATGGTGTGGAAGAGTTTTGGGTTTGAGTAGTCCTATTATTGAGTTTTTGGAGCCTAGATGTTGAGTCGGGGGCAAGACGGGGGTATCCGTCCCTGTCGGGAGATGCGGAAGAAATACACGACGAATATGCGCAGCAGAACCCAAAGATTAGAGTTGAGACGATCCTCGGTTGGATTGCATTGCTCGCTCGAGGAAAAGAGAATTTTGTGACTTGCGCGTCACTGGGTCGGGATAGTGGTCACGGGGAGAAAGTTAGTGGAATATTTGGGTCATGAAATGGGTGACAGTTGGGGCTCAGATGTGAAGCCAAAAGTTGATCCAGTACTCAATCTTGAGGAGGAATATGGGAAAGGAGCTTAGCATGATGATATCTGAGGGCACTTTAGAGAGAGTAAACGATCCAGACGCTCGAAGACATGCTTCGGGCATGTGCATTAGATTTCTGAGAAAGCCGCGGTACGTATTGATCCTTGGTTGAGTTGTCTCATATCAGCAGCCATCATTAGTGCATTAGTATGCCGCCCTTTGAGCTGTTGCATAGGAGGTGGTGCCAGACCCTCATTTGCTGAGGAGAGGTAACGAATGGACCCGGGAGTCCTTGCGAGCAGATCCAGAACATGTGCGATACATGGAGTAGTGGCAAGGTCGTCAAGAGGATTTCCATGGATAAAGGAAGAAGAAGGTATTGTTGGATAAGGTGTCTAAGTCCATAACTATTTCTGGTATGTACTTGACCCGAACCGGCATGGTCCATTTGGGTTGCATGGCACCATGCAATTGGATAGACTAAATGAGAGAAATAACACTTGGAGATTATTAATATATTATAAGTTCTAATATATTAATAATATTATTTGATTAGTTTGATCAAGAATTAATTTAGAATTAATTAAGTGATCAAAAGATAACTAATTAAATATATGGGTTGATTAAGTAAATCATCCATATCTTGTATAGTGGGCTAAAAGGCTCCATGGATCATCAAGTTGGGTTCCACCCATAGGATGCTCCATGGGAGTTACAAACCCATGGGTCATGGAAATGAAGAGTCATGACACATTAGGGTTTAACCCTAGATGTGTCAACACTATATAAGAAACATGTCTCCACCTAAAATCGGCTACAACACATACACACTAAGTAATAGAGGGCTTGGCCGATTTTGAAGAGTGTGTGTTCTCTCATAAGTTCTTCCAAGAGCATTTGGTGTTGTGTGAAGCATTTGAGGCATCACACTTGGGGTGCTAGGCTCACAAGGTTTCAAGGAACACAAGCAACAACAAGGTAAGTTATTCTATCTATACTTTATGTTAAAATTGTTCCCCATGTATGCTAGATAGGAATATAACCTTGGAATTCAACTTTGCATGACAAATTAGACAAACATAGATCCAAGGTTATTAGGGTTGCATGTACACTTAGGAAGTGTTAGAATGCTCAAAACCCATCAGTGGTATCAGAGCCTAGGCTTGTTTGTTCTTATTTGTGCTTAAAAGTTGAAAAACAGAATCGAAAATTTGCTGTCTGCGAACGGACTCGTCGAGTCTATAGGGGGGACTCGTCGAGTCCATGTGTATCTTCAACCAACTCGGCGAGTCATGTTCATGCACTCGGCGAGTAGGGTCGAATGAGTACACAATTTCGATTCAGTTGCTGGAAAATGAATTAGAAACATTACCCTAAACTGTTTTAGTAAATGTAAACTTGTTTTTGGTGGTGTAATGTCTTGCTAATTCATTTACAACAACTAGTTATCAAAATTACAAAGTTTTATGTAATTTTTGATTGTGTTCATATTCATGTTCTTGTTCTTATGATGTTTTAGATGATCATAGGAATTATTTGTAACCTATTTGGTAGTTTAATTCTTGATCATAATGTGTTTTAATGGAGTTCATAACTTATCCTTAAGTTATGGAAAACCAAGAGTCACACTTGAGTTAAAACCATTAAGAAAACACAAGAGTTATAAAAAATGAAGAGTCTTCATTTTATGACTCTATTAAACTCATAAGTTACAAGAAATGAAAAGTTTTGAAAGTTACAAAACTTGCCCTCAAGTTTTGGAACAAGTAAAGTTAAGTTAAAACTTTAGTTCCAACCCCTAGAATTTTAAAAGTTAAAATTCAACCCTTATACTTATATTATGATAATTTAATAATTATATATATATATATATATGTATAAGAATAAAGTCGTCTTACCGCTAGTACGCCTCATTCACGAAGTCGGTCTATAAGGTGGGTATAAGGTTGTTGCCTATAAAATGGTGACTTAATGGGTGTATATTCTCACCCACCGCTTGCTTGACTGGTGGAGGGTCGTTAGCCGAACGGGTAAGACAAGGACTTATAAATTCTCATTCAAAGTATGATGAATATATATAAAGTAACTAAATGTTTATTAAATTCCCAATCTTAGTTACTTTAGGAAAAATGTGAATAAGGTGCTAATCCATGAAATTACACTTTACACTTTGTCTGAGTCGTTGGTGGAGCGTGTGTGGTTAACCGGCACACTAACTTGGACTTAACAAGGTAGGTAAAGGGTGACTTAAGGTTTATTATAGTATCGGTGGAGCGTGTGTGGTTTACCGGCACATCGATTGAGTGATAAACTCTAAGGGTACCAAGTGATTTGCATGGTTACTTCACACCTCGTTTTGTGATCCTCGGCATCCCAGTCACAAAACCTGGAGGGCACTCCCGAGATTGAAACATGCCTTTGAAAAGTTCATTGGATCTCAAAGAATCTAGGAATTTCTAAAACCAATAAAAACTAAATATTTAATATTTCGGTTTTCGTGGTGGAAATTGGTGAATCGTCATTCACCTACCTTTCAAATATGGTATAGCTTAGATTACGGCATACCTCTTCTAAGTTATATTATATTGTGATTGGATCCTAGCCTTAATATTACATTTGGGTGTTTTATTAAGGACTCTCTTAAATCTAAACTAAACTTGTTCTTCTTTTTCAGATGTCTTCAAATAATGCTTCTGGCTCGAATCCTAATGGCTCCTTTACTCTTATGAGTCTGTGTGGGAAAGTCACCTTTGATGGATCCAACTTCAATAAGTGGATCAGAAACATCAGGATGATTACCCGCTACGAGGACAAATAATATGTCCTTGACAAGGAGCTTAAGGAAATTGACGAGTCCATTGCAACTCCCCAGGAGATCGCTGACTTTCATACTCATGAAAGAGATGCAACCAAGGTGGCTTGCATCATGTTAGCCACCATGACAGCTGAACTCCAAAAGTCTTATGAAGACTTCTACCCTTATGAAATGCACCAAGATTTGATGGAAAGATACCATCAAAGTGCACGACAAGAGAGGTACGAAGTCATCTGCTCCATGATAACAACCATGATGAAGGACGGAGAGTCCGTCACGAGCCACATGCAGAAAATGCAAAGGTATGTGGATCGTTTGCTGAAGCTCAATGTGAACTTCCCTGAGGAGCTTGCATTAGATATCATTTTGCACTCCTTACCATCGTGCTATGATCAATTCCGCATGACATATCACATGAACAAGGAAGAGGTCACCCTCAGCAAACTTCAGGGACTTCTCAAGACCGCAGAAACAGGTCTTAAGGGGAAGTCGGTTGCTATCACTCCTACTCCAGACTCAACTCCGGTCTTGGCAATCGGGCAAAGTCGAGGGAGGAAGAGAAAGAGATCTTCAAAGGGTACCAAGGCTCGGACCCTTGATGGCTCTTCTTCAAGTGGAACCAAGAAAGGTTTCATTACTCCTTCTTCTAACCCAAAAGAGGCTGAATGCTTCTATTGCCATGAAAAAGCTCATTGGAAGCGGAACTGCCCAAAGTACCAGCAAGATGTGAAGGATGGGAAAGTCAAACCCAACCATGCAGGTATTTACACTATCATTTCTAATAACTCACCCCATTCGAAATCTTGGGTCCTTGATACAGGTTGCAGTATTCATATTTGTTGTGACTTGCAGGGACTAGGAAGAAGTGAGAATGTGGAGCAAGGAAGAATAAACTTAATCATGGGGAATAGGAAAGTTACACCTGTCACCAAGATTGGAGTTTATACTTTATCGCTAAGTAGTGGGTTAAATTTAGATTTGAATAAATGTTGTTATTCGCCAGAAATGGCAAGAAATATTATTTCCTTTCATGCATTGTACAAACAAGGTTTCACCTTTTCGTTTGATAATGAAGTTGGTTCGATTAATGCTTTCTTTAATAATGTACTTTATTTTAAAGCATTACCTTGTGATGGTGTGTATGAAGCTGTATCTATTGTAGATAACTTAGGAAATAATGTTTTGTGTATTGATTCTACTAATAATAATAACTTGGATAAAGCATCATTATGGCATTGTCGTCTTGGACATATAAGCAAGAAACGCATAGGCCAACTCCAAAAGGATGGAGTCTTGGAATCGTTTGACCTAAAGTCAAATGATAGTTGCGAATCATGCTTACTTGGAAAAATGGCAAAGTCACCCTTCACAGGCTCTTGCGAAAGGGGTGAAGGTTTGTTGGACCTTATACACACGGATGTGTGTGGACCGTTCAAACATGCCACAAGGGATGCTAATCGTTATTATTTGACTTTTACCGATGATTACAGTAGATATGGATATGTCTACTTAATCAAGCATAAGTCAGAGACTTTCGAGAAGTTTAAGGAATTTAAACAGGAAGTCGAGAATCAATTGGGCAGGAACATTAAGATGCTTCGATCCGATCGAGGTGGTGAGTATCATAGTTCAGAGTTCCTCGACTATCTAAAGGAATGTGGGATTGTCTCACAATTGACACCTCCCAGGACACCGCAGTTGAATGGTGTGGCTGAGAGGCGTAATCGAACCTTGTTGGACATGGTTCGTTCCATGATGAGTCGAGCTTCGCTACCAATCTCATTCTGGGGGTATGCCTTAGAGACTGCCGCCCATATCCTCAATCTAGTCCCTACAAAGAAAGTTGCCAAAACTCCTCACGAGATGTGGACTGGTAAAGTACCTAAACTAGACCACATCAAGATTTGGGGATGCGAGGCTTTCGTGAGACGCGAGACTCATGATAAGCTCGAACCCCGAAGCGAGAGGTGTATTTTCATCGGCTACCCACAGCAATCCTTTGGTTACCTCTTCTACAGACCTAGTGACAATGTGGTCTTTGTAGCAAGAAGAGGAGTCTTTCGAGAAAGAGAGTTTATAAGCCAAGGAGACAGTGGGAGGCAAGTTGATCTTGAAGAAATTCAAGAGTCAAGTGGTGAAGGAACTTCAAACTCGAGCCCTCAACTTGAGGAGGAAACTCCTGTTGAGCCAATTGACGAATCTGTACCTCTGAGGCGTTCCACGAGAGTTAGGAGTGCACCTGAGCATTACTATGGATTCCATATTACTGCAGAAGGTGAGACACTTATTAGTGATGAGACACTAGTAAGTCAAGATGACCCTAACAGCTACGAGGAAGCCATGGCGGGCCCCGAGTCTGCCAAATGGAAAGAGGCTATGGATAGCGAGATACAATCCATATATGACAATCAAGTTTGGAACTTGGTTGAGAATGTACCAGGTCGAAAGACTGTAGGGTGCAAATGGGTCTTCAAGAAGAAGACCGACATGGATGGTAAAGTACACACTTATAAGGCTAGACTGGTTGCAAAGGGCTTCTCTCAAATTCCTGGAGTGGACTATGATGAGACCTTTTCTCCGGTAGCCAAGATTAAGTCTATTCGGGTTCTGTTAGCCATAGCCGCATTTCATGACTATGAAATTTGGCAAATGGATGTCAAAACCGCTTTCCTTAATGGAAAGTTGGCTGAAGATGTTTACATGAGTCAGCCAGAGGGTTTTGTCAGTAACGAGTACCCTAATAGAGTGTGTAAGCTTGAGAAATCCATTTATGGATTAAAGTAAGCACCTCGCAGATGGAATCTTTGCTTTGATGAAAAGGTCAAGGAATTTGGCTTTTCTAGGAGTGAAGATGAATCTTGTGTATATGTCAAGGCTAGTGGGAGTATAGTTAGCTTTTTGGTATTGTATGTGGATGACATACTACTCATAGGAAACGACATTCCAACCCTGCAGGAAGTAAAGTCCTGGCTTGGAAAGTGTTTCGCTATGAAGGACCTTGGTGAAGCTGCCTATATTTTGGGGATAAGGATCTTGAGAGATCGGAGTAAAAGACTAATTGGACTTAGTCAAAGTACCTGTAACACCCCCCTCTGGCACGTATCACAATATTGTCCGCTTTGGGCCACTCGGCACGAGGACTTCCCAGGGGGTCACCCATCCCGGTACTACTCCCGCCCGAGCACGCTTAACTGCAGAGTTCTTATGGGATCTGCTGCCCTCACGGCTTTAAAACGCATTGTGACAAGGAAGGTATCCACACCCCTTATAAGTAGATGTTTCGTTCTCCTTCCAAGCCGATGTGGGATCAGATCTAACCCACTTTCACCCCCCATTATAGGGTTCGACGTCCCCGTCGAACACATCGACCCGTGCCCTGGCTCTGATACCATTTGTATCACCCCCCTCTGGCACGTATCACAATATTGTCCGCTTTGGGCCACTCGGCACGAGGACTTCCCAGGGGGTCACCCATCCCGGTACTACTCCCGCCCGAGCACGCTTAACTGCAGAGTTCTTATGGGATCTGCTGCCCTCACGGCTTTAAAACGCGTTGTGACAAGGAAGGTATCCACACCCCTTATAAGTAGATGTTTCGTTCTCCTTCCAAGCCGATGTGGGATCAGATCTAACCCACTTTCACCCCCCATTATCTGACTCGGAAGAAGTGTGATCTAGCCTCACCCTCAATACAGCCTCTATGAGCTCAAAGACCACAAAAATCGCACCTCCTTCAGCCTCCTCTTGCCTTGAACACTTCCTTCTTGCAACAACACCCACAAAAGTTCAAGATTGGCCTCTCCTTCCTCACAAACGCTCTAGATCTCTTTAGGGTTTCTCTCTGGGGGTTGGGTGAGCACAAAAGTCGGCCATAAGGCCCTTTAAATAGGCCACAAACCCGGAGATTTAGGGTTCCATTACACAGCGAGTACTCGCCGAGTCCATACCCTGGACTCGGCGAGTCCAAGTCCGCACCCCCGATCAGTTCTGCGTCCCTACTCGGCGAGTTCAAGCCCCAACTCGCCGAGTCCCTCTCACAAAATAACACAATTAAATTTATATAATACCTGAAAAAAAATCTGGATGTTACAGTACCTACTTGGAGAAAGTTCTGAAGAGATTCAGAATGCAAGACTCCAAGAAAGGAGAGTTACCCATCCAGAGTAGCGCCAAGTTGAGTAAGACACAAAGCCCTAGCACTGAGGTTGAGATAGCAGAAATGAGTCGAATACCTAATGCTTCGGCTGTAGGTTCGATCATGTATGCTATGACGTGTACTCGACCTGATGTAGCCTTTGCCTTGAGCATGGTTAGCAGGTTTCAGGGGAACCCTGGCAAGGCACACTGGATTGCGGTAAAGAATATTCTCAAGTACCTACGAAGGACTAAGGACTGGGTCCTTACCCTCGGTGGGAGTGATGACTTGAGAGTTGTAGGGTATAGTGATGCTAGCTTCCAGACTGATAGGGATAACTTCCGCTCTCAGTCGGGCTGGGTCTTTACCCTAAATGGAGGAGCAATTTCTTGGAAGAGTTCCAAGCAAGAGACAGTGGCAGATTCTACTTGTGAATCAGAGTATATTGCAGCTAGCGAAGCGGCAAAGGAGGCATTATGGCTGAGGAACTTCATTGGAGACCTTGGAGTTGTACCAGCTATTAAAGAGCCGATGGAAATTTTCTGTGATAGTGAAAGTGCTGTTGCCTTAGCCAAGGAACCAAGGGATCACGGGAGATCCAGACACATCGACAGAAAATACCATTTCATCAGACATCGGATCGAAGAAGGACTCCTCGTGGCAAAGAGGGTATCATCAGATGAGAATCCGGCAGATCCCCTCACGAAGGGACTGACTCGGATTAAGCATCTCCAGCCTGCTCGGAGCATAGGGCTGAAGGATGATATTAGATTTAGTAGTTAGATAATCTCGGAATTTGTAAAGTGTAATTGACATTTGATGATGAATAAAAGTGTTTTATTTATGAGTAAAGTGTTGCTATCTCTTGTCGATCGTTTACTATATTTCTTTTGCATGTTTTGACTTCCAGAATAATTTTGTTTGGTATAACATATTATTCAAACCTCCACAGTCGGTCATATGTCGGAAGTAGGTATGAATCAAGATTGTCATGTTTGGTTGTAGAGGTCTGGGACAAGGCTACAACAATCATGAGTGCTCATAAGTTCTGAGCATTGGACTCAACCCACGCTCACTGGAATCACTTCATGGAATTCTATCTCGAGTGATCGTGAGACGGTAATATCATATAAGTCTTTAAACCTAGAGATATGATTTGTTACTTACAAGTTGGTTAGGCATTGATTGTACGAAAAACGCATTGGTAACTCGATGTTATAAAATCGTGCTCTTATGTGTAATTCAATGAGTAGTAGAACAAACATATGAGTCGAAGTTTATCTGTTCCTTCTTGGATTAGAAGCTGATATCTGGGCCCCTCGATGATTTTGTTTTGACCTATGTACCGGGCCCGGTCAGAACTAAATTGATGTGTTCAATGAAGTTCTTTGTCAAACAAATCGGAAATCGGGAAACAAATGTTGGACAATAAGTAAGACATTGTTCCATGTATTTGTCCGACTGATATCTAGAACAGAGGATTATATGATCACTTATCTTAAATGGCGTACCATCATCTTCTCAAGTTTCGAGAAACCTTGTAAAGAGCTACGATTGCCGATCGGTTCCTGAAGTCATACTTGCAGTAATAGTTACTAGACTTATCCAAGTGGGAGACTGTTGGATAAGGTGTCTAAGTCCATAACTATTTCTGGTATGTACTTGACCCGAACCGGCATGGTCCATTTGGGTTGCATGGCACCATGCAATTGGATAGACTAAATGAGAGAAATAACACTTGGAGATTATTAATATATTATAAGTTCTAATATATTAATAATATTATTTGATTAGTTTGATCAAGAATTAATTTAGAATTAATTAAGTGATCAAAAGATAACTAATTAAATATATGGGTTGATTAAGTAAATCATCCATATCTTGTATAGTGGGCTAAAAGGCTCCATGGATCATCAAGTTGGGTTCCACCCATACGATGCTCCAAGGATGCTCCATGGGAGTTACAAACCCATGGGTCATGGAAATGAAGAGTCATGACACATTAGGGTTTAACCCTAGATGTGTCAACACTATATAAGAAACATGTCTCCACCTAAAATCGGCTACAACACATACACACTAAGTAATAGAGGGCTTGGCCGATTTTGAAGAGTGTGTGTTCTCTCATAAGTTCTTCCAAGAGCATTTGGTGTTGTGTGAAGCATTTGAGGCATCACACTTGGGGTGCTAGGCTCACAAGGTTTCAAGGAACACAAGCAACAACAAGGTAAGTTATTCTATCTATACTTTATGTTAAAATTGTTCCCCATGTATGCTAGATAGGAATATAACCTTGGAATTCAACTTTGCATGACAAATTAGACAAACATAGATCCAAGGTTATTAGGGTTGCATGTACACTTAGGAAGTGTTAGAATGCTCAAAACCCATCAGGTATGTTGGGGCTAGTGCAGCATGTGCATGCGATTGCAAGAGGAGAACTCGGGAGAGTTGCTCTGAGAATTGAGAATGGGTCCCTCAGTTGTTCAGAAATGGATAAAGTGGGCTTAGGATCGGGGATCCGGTGATTCATGGTTTCCTAATCCTTATGGGTCGAGTGATCGTTAAGATTTAGAGCAGAGTTGCATCTTGGGTAATTCTCGGTTACAGGGAGTGGTGGACAGTGCAGAGATCGTGCTTGAGTCGACAGAGCAGATGCAGCAGGTTAATCAGAGGTTAATGATCGTCTAGAGTGGACAGGAAAGTTATGAGGACAGACGCCGTTGCAAGCATGTGTTTCAGGTCGGCGACTTCGTACTTCTGACGGTCTCTCCTTGGAAAGGGGTGATTCGATTCAGGAAGAGAGGCAAGTTGGGGCCCCAATATGTTGGGCATTTTCGTGAAGGTGCGAAGGTAGGACGGGTGGCCTATCGTTTGGAGCTGCCAACGGAATTGGGATGGATCCATGACACTTTTCATGTGTCGCAATTGAAGAAGTGTATAGCCGATGAGTCAGCTGTGGTTCCACTAAAGAACAATTAGGTGGATGCGAGCCTGAGTTACGCTGGGAGGTCAGTGGTCATCATGGATCGGAAGATCAAGGTTCTGAGGAACAAGGAGGTACCTCTGGTATTGGTTCGGTGGTAACCTCGGAAGAGATCGGAAGTGACTGGGGAGCCGGAACGTTAGAAGCGGGAGCAGCATCCGGAACTATTTTCAGAGTGAGACTTCGAGGGCGAAGTCTGATTCTAGTGGGGGAGAATTGTAACAGCCCAAAATCTCAAGTATTGTTAAAGTGCATTTTGGGGTGTTTTAAAGGGGAGACTCGGCGAGTTGGAGCCAGACGCGCCGAGTAGGGTCGCAGACTTGGTCGCGGGTTCGCGACTGGACTCGACGAGTCCAGATATGGACTCGGCGAGTCGACGCTGTTCAGCGGAAAACCCTAGCCGTTCAGTTTTGGGTCGTATATAAGGGATCTTATGCCGTCATTGCTCGTCTTTTGGTCGATTGAGAAGAACCCTAAGCGGCTGTGGCATCTAGAGCAAGCTTGTAGGCCATTGGTGACCTTGAAGGAATTGTTGTGCAAGGAGGAGAAGGGTTTTGGCTAAAGTAACTGCAAGGGATTCGAGTTCTGAAGTTTGGGGACACAGAAGGTACATCATTCAGGTAATAGCTCAGATTACATTCTTCTGTGATTGATGTGTATATGGATTTAGGGTTTATGAAACCCATTTGATGAGTAGATGGATTATTACCTTGTTACCCAAGCGAATATAACCCTGTATTAGGACCCTTAGAGGTCCAGAAGGTCCCATGTTTGTGTATTCGGAAAAATACGTATCTCAGGAAGCAGTTTGATCGACTGCATGGCATGGACTCGCCGAGTCCGATGAGCAGACTCGGCGAGTAGCTTGAAGAATAGCTGGGACTCGCCGAGTTGTTCTTCAGACTCGACGAGTGGAGTCGGGGTGGCCTCGCGATTCTTCCACGAGGAACTCGTCGAGTCAAGAGAGATACTCGACGAGTAGAAAGGGAACATCCAGGAATTTGTGAGGACGACTAGACTCGCCGAGTCGCCAGGGCACTCGCCGAGTCCAGTCGAAATGACCGTTGACCAGAGTTGACCTGTGTGTGATTTCTTAGGGTCAGTTAACGTGGAAGATAAAAGTACTAATAAGAGATATATTGTTATAGGGAGCTTGTAGCTCGGCGGATCAGGTGCAAGTGATTTCAGGAGTTGCTAACTTCCAGCATCCACGAGGTGAGTCTTCTCACTATACTGTACCCGGAAGGGTTTGATTGTGTGACCGGAAGGTCGAATATGTTATGTGTTATGTATATATGCTATAAATGGAAAGTTAATTGCTACGCGTGATATGCATGTTTATATGGGCCGGAAGGCAAAGTGTTATGTGACAGAAAGGTCAGGTATGATATATGATATATGTGCTTTATGTGTTAGAGTAAATGTATTATGTGCCGTATATGTTTTTGGGCCGGAAGGCAATATGTTACGGGCCGGAAGGCAATATGTTATGGGCCGGAAGGCAATGTACTAAGGGCCGGAAGGCAATACGTTATGGGCCGGAAGGCGATTATCTCATGGGCCGGAAGGCATTGTGCAGTGGACCGAAAGGTCAGGGCCTGGAAAGGCGTATGTGCGTAAGGTGTATATTGGGGAACTCACTAAGCTTCGTGCTTACAGTATTTTATGTATGTTGTTTCAGGTTCTCTCAGTAACGCGGGATGGCACCGGCTCGATTGTACACACCAAAGAAAGAGTTGTATTCTGGAGGATCCTGGTTTTCTACTAAGTGAAAATGGAACTATGTTTTTGTAATTCAAATGTGTATGAGATTTTAAACAAGTGATTTAGTATTAATTTGATTAATTAATGAAAATTTTGCCTTAAAAATCACGGTGTTACAAAATGTACTTAACCTGAGAGTAGCATGGTCCATTTCGGGTTGCCTTCATAAGAACAATTTGATAGGATGGATCTTTCAGAAAGAAGTTATTTCTGATTTAGTAATATATTATAAAAATAATATATTAATTGAGAAATCATATTATTTAATTAGTATTGGTCAAGAATTAATTTGGAATGAATTTAGTGATCAATAGAGACTAATTAAAATTGCATCGACTGATTAGGTAAGTCAGTAATATTTGTAGTTTGTGCTAATGATCCATGTTGATTAGCGATGGACTAATTCTATATGAACGTCCATGAAGAGTTCATCCAAAGGGGATATCATATGGATCATTGGATTAACAAAGGTTTTACGGTTTTATGTATGTAGCCCTAAGGATTCCAAACTATAAATTAAACCCCTAAGCTTACGAAATCGGCCACTAGTACTCCAAGGTGAAAACCTAGCTGTTTTTGGTGCTCCTAACCTCTCTCTAATTATCCTCTAATTGTTCATGGTGTTTGTGACTTGTTTGATGCATCACACTTGGGGTGCTAAGCTCTTAAAAAACCAAGAACTACAAGTTATAAATAAGAGGTATTCTTCTAACTAGTTTTAATGTTTCATGTATAAAAATTGCATGGTAGTTAGGCTTTATACTTTGGAAAACGAATACTGAATTTTCAACTAGAGAAAACTTAGATCCAAAGCATTAGGGTTGTATGTGCACCATAAGAGTGTTATAGTACATAAAACCCAATAGTGGTATTAAGCCATTGGTGTTTTCTGTTATATAGATGCAATTGTATTGTTTTTAAAGTTGAAAAATTATGAATTTTGATGTCTGACTGTTGGACTCGATGAGTTCCCTGAGTGGACTTGACTAGTTGACTCATATGACCCTAAACTCAACGAGTCCTTAGTCTGGCTCGACGAGTTGGATCATTAGATGGTAGATTTTTCGAGTTTTGGCATGTTTAGGATTAAGATCATTATCACAAAATGTTTTGGCTTAGAAAATCTGATTTTACTAATATGGTAACGATTATCCGAATCCAATAACATGATGATTGTCAAATTTTAAGATAATTACTTGATTTTATGAAAAACTAAATTATTTGTAGAATTTGAAATTATCTTGCCATATGAGTGGAATTATGTCAAATTAGTACACTACAAGAAAAAAAATTTTGCTACGGAAGGAATCCGTTGCGAAAAGCTTAAATTCCATTGCAAAATATGATTTGCTATGGAATTTGCAACTGCCCATTTCTGTCCCTAAAAACGTCGTAATGAGGGTTTGCAATGGAAATGATAATTCCATCACAAATGTGACAACGAAATGAAATTCGCGGTCGGTGGTATTCCGTAGTAGGATTCCATCACACAATCTGTGGTAGTTATTCCATCACAAATTTTGTGGTGGTGATTCCCTAGCAAATGTTGTGGTGATGAATCCCTAGCAAATTTTGTGGTGGTGAATCCCTAGTAAATTACATGGTGGTCATTCCCTAGTAAATTCCATGGTGGTGATTCCCTAGCAAACTCGTTGGTGATGAACCCCTAGCAAATTCCGTGGTGGTGAATCTCTAGTAAATTCTGTGACGGTCATTCCCTAGTAAATTATGTGGTGGTCATCCCATAGTAATTTTCGTGGTGGTGATTCTGTAGCAAATTTCGTCATGCTTAATCCCTAGCAAATTCCATTTGATGACTTCCTAGCAAATTCCATGGTCATGAATCCTTAGCAATTTTCGTGGTGTATATTATTTACCAGATTCCATATGTACTGGTGGATAATTGATTTATAAATTATATCCAAATAATTTTGTAGTAATATATGAAAAACAAAAATAACAAAAAAATCAAAAGATTATATCATAAAATAATACTATAATTATTTATTACATGGAAAAAGGAAAGTTGCTAATCCAAAATAAATACTCTACAATAAACATATATCAACGGTTTATGACCTCCTAGTTTTGTTGCTTTTTAAAGACATTAATAAGATCCATTTCCATTTAAAGTTTTTTTTTCAAGATTCCCGACCCTTTCTTTGTTTTCTTCTTGTTGGGCGTTTATCATTTCTTTAAGCTCTTTGTTTTGCTATTTTTGTTTAGCAACAAGCTCCCTCATATCTTCTATTTTTTTATTTTTTTCCGGAATGTAAGATACATCCGTTTTACCATTCCTATTGGGAACTGCCTTTGCAAAAGAGCCTAATCCATAAAGTCTTCTTTTTTGTCATGACCACCAACAACATCATAAAATAACTAGTCATCCTCAAATTCAGTACCTTCAGCTTCCAACTCTTCCCGTTTTCCTGTAAAGGGTGCCTACAAAATGAAATTAATATAAGTTAAAAGATATCAAATTTATGAATGAAATTATGGACTAGCTACAATATAAAACTTTAACACTCAAATGAATATTACATGAATTTGTCTATTTTTTTCATTTGTGAAAGTGAGTCCATCGTGATTCTTTGTGTGTGTATACAAGAACAACTCACTATGGGGTGGATCACGTCCTAATTTCCTCTTCTGCATAAATACCATATAAAATGTCAAATATATAGATAAACATATATAAACATTGATACGATGTACCATTAAAAAAATTACCAAATCAGAAGCTATCTTTAAATAACTTGTGGATCCAGCGTTATATGTAGGTTTTACTACTCCATCAGTCACACTGTTACGCCTATTTTTCTTCTTGTGCTCAGATTTTAGCTTGTATTCATCTGTATTCCATTCTAAGTGTCAGGAGTTCCACACTTCCTGTGGAATATGAGCTGCTTTAAAGCCATGTTTGTTTCGTTTTGGGCTCCGCATGTTGAAGAGATATTAACCATAACTTTGGGCCGCTTTCCTTGCCCAAGCTTGCCTCACAAGCGAGTCTACTGTTTCACCCCAACAACATTTTTTCTACACATTAACAATATAAACAAAAGTTTAAGTGTAAATGTTTACCAAAATTTTTTTTATCACATATAGTTAATTACCTGAAACTCCTCCCAATATAATTCGCGCATTTCTTTGGTTACTTTTACCCAAGCGTACCCTTGTGGACCTACTCTTTGTATAAAGGACCAACTAGTAAATATATACAAAGGCCTGGTGGCATGAGCTTGTAAGTAATCATGTGCTGGTTTAGGTTTTGAATTGATATGTACGTGTAAACGAAAAGGTTATACATAGAAAAGGTTGTAAGATATGATTGGTAACTCACATTTGTTTTCCAAACATGAACAACTAAACGTCAATCTCATCCACAATCTTCAGATGAATTGTTTTCACCTGGTACATTTTCCACTACAGATTCATTCATGGTTGGTTGTGTTGGTGATGGGGTAGATTATGGGATAAGTGTTGTTGATGGGGTATATTCTAGGGTAGTTGTTGGGATAGATGTAGATATGGTAGTTCCTTTACTTAAGGAGGATGTTGTAGTTATTGTAGTTGTAGTTGCAAGTTTTGACGTTGTGGTAGTAGATATAGGTGTTGTGGTAGTGGGTGTCAGGGTTGAGGATAGTTTAGGTGATGTAGGTGCTGAAGTTTTGGTTATTGATGTAAGTGTTGAGGATTGTATTCTTCTAGTTTTTGAACTTTTAGTTGTATTTTATAAGGACAGTGTGGATGTTGTAAGTAATGCCGAAGAAGTGGTAGTCATGGTTGGTGTTAAAGAGTTGGGTTTAGGGGTTTTGTTGGTAGATGTTATAGGTGCATTGGATGTGGTTCTTGGTATTGGGAAGTCGATTTCTTCATCTTGTAATTTTCTGCTTATGAATTTTGCAGTTGAAGTCCTATTGTGGTTCAAAACCTGTGGTGTAATGAATTTAGTTGGCTTCACACCGGATACTCATTTTGCTTTCAAGTTCGACATCTTTCTTGCTTAAAAATAAACAATAAATTGTAGTCAATACCAATTTATTAAAGATGATAAACTACTGATGAGGAGAGAGAACAAACAAACAATAAAAATAAATTATATATGAAGGCATTATTACGCATGCAAAACTGTTGAATACAATAAAAACCAATTAATTTTAATTTTAGAAGATAATATACATGAAGATGGTCATAGAACAAGAAACGATAATCACAACAGTATAAAAATAAATTTTAGATGAGTGAGAACCTATATCTCCAAAGTCAGTACACAAACGTATAATGAACAAAGATTTCGATCAATTTGCTGCCAGAAATGATGATTACAGATAATGTAAACCCTATTTTTAATCAGTAAACTTACCCAAATATGCAGCCTAAACGTGTGTAGGTTAGAGGGAAAGGAATTGTGATATATTTTGAAGATCTACTAATGAAAAATTCGAAATGTGCTAACTAGCGCTAAATATTTAGTAATTCAAATTTATTAAATTAGTTCCAGATTGATAGATAAGGTATATATATATATAACGTCAAGAAAGAACATAGACTAACGAGGTCTTCATAGCATAATTCTAATTTAAAATTATGAACTAGGATTAAACATTAATAAACTATATATCTTTATGTTGTTATGTTTAAACCAAAATTTATATATAAAATACCTATAGGTCATGCCAATATATATGGTAGTTGCTTATGGTGTCATGGTATCACCAATGGATGACCATATGGGTCATTGGTCAACATATGGTAGTTGCTTAGGGTGTCCATGGATGACATATGGTTCATTGGTCAACATGGTAGTTACTTATGGTGTCCATGTCACATATGGGTTATTGGTCAACATATGGTAGTTGCTTATGGTGTCCATGGATGACATATGGGTCATTCGGGAAGATGGTAGTTGCTTATGGTGTCCATGAATGACATATGGATCATTGGTCAACATGTGGTAGTTGCTTATGGTGTCCATGGATGACATATAGATCATTGGTCAACATGATAGTTGCTTATGGTGTCCTTTGATGACATATGCATCATTGGTCAACATATGGTAGTTGCTTATGGTGTCCATGGATGACATATGGGTCATTAGTCAAGACATGGTAGTTGTTTATGGTGTCCATTGACGACATATGACGGATGACATATGGGTCATTAGTCAAGACATAGTAGTTGCTTATGGTGTCCATGGATGACATATGAGTCATTGGTCAACATATAGTAGTTGCTTATGGTGTCGATAGATGGCATATGGGTCATTGGTCAACATGGTAGTTGCTTATCGTGTCCATGGATGACATATAGGTCATTGGTCAACATGGTAGTTGCTTATGGTATCCATGGATGACATATGGGTCATTGGTCAACATATGGTAGTTTCTTATGGTGTTCATGGGTGACATATGGGTCATTAGTCAAAACATGGTAGTCGCTTATAGTGTCTATGGATGACATATGGTAGTTGCTTACAGTGTCCATGGATGACATATGGGTCATTGGTCAACATAGTAGTTGCTTACGGTGTCCATGGATGACATATAGGCCATTTCTCAACATATGGTTGTTGCATATGGTGTCCATGGATGACATATGGGTCATTGGTCAACATGGTAGTTGCTTATGGTGTCTATGGATGACATATGCGTCATTGGTCAACACGGTAGTTCCTTATTGTGTCCATGGATGACATATGGGTCATTGGTCAACATATGGTAGTTGCTTATGGTGTCTGTGGATGGCGTATGGTTCATTGGTCAACATATGGTAGTTGCTTATAGTGCCCATGGATGACATATGGGTCATTGGTCAACAAATGGTAGTTGCTTATGGTGTCTATGGACGACATATGGGTCATTGGTCAACATCTGGTTGTCTCTTATGGTGTCCATCGATAACATATGGGTCATCGGTCAACTTGGTAGTTGCTTATGGTGTCCATGGATGGCATATGGTTCGGTCAACATATGATAGTTGCTTATGGTGTCCATAGATGGCATATGGGTTATTGGTCAACATATGGTAGTTTCTTATGATGTCCATGGATGACATATGGGTCATTGGTCAACACATGGTAGTTGCTTATGGTGTCCATAGATGACATATGGGTCAGGTGTCAACACATGGTAGTTGTTTATGGTGTCCTTGGATAACATATGGGTCATTGGTCAACATATGGTAGTTGCTTATGGTCAACATGGGCTGCAATATTAAAGAACATAATATAAAGGTTATTCAATTTAAAGAAATGAAGTTATTTTAGTTTAGTTAGAAGACGCGTCTTACGTCTAACCCGAAGTCGCAGGTTCGAATCCTATTTCTTTCAATAACTTTATTTAAATTCGTCTTTTTAAATTTAAACAATAATTTTATTTAACTCCGTCTTTTTAAATTTAAACTATCAAAGTTCCACATTACCCTATAAAAAGTTAGAATGTCTAAATAATTTATTTTTACACAAATACCCATAGGTATTGACAAAAATACCCTAACCATTTACGTATTAACCTTTGTACATTTATGGGAAATTGTGTAAATTCATAGTCTAAACACTTAGGCGCCATAATTTGGAGTCAAAATCATCCTGTCGTTTCAGTTTATCGGCGATAGATCAATTACAATCCATTCCTAACCATCAAACTTCTGGCAGGTTGATCAATAAATCCTAAAATTGTTCTTGTTACATAATTTGAATTACACTCGAAGCAGTTCAACATAATGGCAGCGAGTTCTTCATCAGAAAGAATGTGAACAAGACAACAAGGAACAAGGATCACTGCTTTGCATCGCACTTGATCGAAAAAATAGTAACTACGGTTGGGGAAAAATCACTAATGGATGCTTTTAAGTGCCAGCTAGTGTAAGTATGTTGTACATTACTTCTATTATACTTGTATACATAGTTAATATATTGTTTAATATATTAATTTTGTTGATTTTTGTGAGTTATAGTTGCAAATTCTTTAGGGATACCGTAACATCAGACATAATATATAAAACCATAGACACAAATCTATTAATGTTTCATCCATTTAGTGTTCATACGTATGAAGTCTTAAGTAGATGCAGAATGTTGAACAACCCACACATACTCTTCAACGATGGAATGGTACTCTTCGTTTAAGCATACATATAATTACGAATGAAATTAGTTTTCTATATTTGTATTATTAAAATTGTATGATTACTTATTGTATGTCAGGTGAAGTATTTTTTGTTAGGGGAAGAAATAGCAAGGAAACAGTTACTTCAAGGTGCAACCGATAAGGGAAAGTTAGATGCAATCTTTGTTCTGGGAATGATGTTGATGGCTGAAGGCGGTGAAAGGAAGCAAGAAGCTCTGATCATGTTGAATAATGCCTACATAAATACAAGAAGAAGTTGGAATCTGAGACATACCTGTTACAAGGTTCAAATCCACTTGGTAAGGAGATTAAAGCAGATACAATTCCATGGCTTACATAAAAGTTGTGCAAAGCATCCTTCTATGGGTAGTTATGGAATAACTGTAACGACGTAAATTTTAAAACCAATTTTTCATTTTTGCAATCATCAAAACATCGATTAATATTTTAAATTCAACGTAAACAATATTGTCACAACCGAATACATCACAAAGATCATAAATTAGTTTCCCCGATAATGTGTACGATCACACCGGCGCCTTCCCACGGTCCTCGCTAGTACCTGAAACACATAACACAACAACTGTAAGCATAATTGCTTAGTGAGTTCCCCAAAATACAACCTACGCACATACGCTTTTCCAGGCCCCGACCTTCCGGTCCGTGTGTCTCAGGGGACTTCCGTCCCGACTGGGTAAACCTTCCGGTCCTACCCACATCAACCATACGGTCCATATTACAACGCCTTCCGGCCCATAATATATTCGCCTTCCGGCCCAATACATAATGCCTTCCGGCCCATATCAAGCATATCATACATGGCACATATAACGATTAACTTATCACAGATAATGCATACATCTCATATCATATTCGACCTTCCGGTCACACAGTCAAACCCTTCCGGGTACAGTATAGTGAGAAGACTCACCTCGTATATCTCGATAACTCGCGAATCCTAGAAATCACTCGTGCTCGATCCCCTGAGCTATAATCCTCCTATAACATCATATATCTCGAATTAATACTTTTACCACTATGGTTTGTTGGATAAGGTGTCTAAGTCCATAACTATTTCTGGTATGTACTTGACCCGACCCGGCATGGTCCATTTGGGTTGCATGGCACCATGCAATTGGATAGACTAAATGAGAGAAATAACACTTGGAGATTATTAATATATTATAAGTTCTAATATATTAATAATATTATTTGATTAGTTTGATCAAGAATTAATTTAGAATTAATTATGTGATCAAAAGATAACTAATTAAATATATCGGTTGATTATGTAAATCATCCATATCTTGTATAGTGGGCTAAAAGGATCCATGGACTATCAAGTTGGGTTCCACCCATACGATGCTCCAAGGATGCTCCATGGGAGTTACAAACCCATGGGTCATGGAAATGAAGAGTCATGACACATTAGGGTTTAACCCTAGATGTGTCAACACTATATAAGAAACATGTTCTTCACCTAAAATCGGCTACACTAAGAAATAAGAGGGCTTGGCCGATTTTGAAGAAGTGTGTGTTCTCTCATAAGTTCTTCCAAGAGCATTTGGTGTTGTGTGAAGCATTTGAGGCATCACACTTGGGGTGCTAGGCTTACAAGGTTTCAAGGAACACAAACAACAACAAGGTAAGTTATTCTATCTATACTTTATGTTAAAATTGTTCCCCATGTATGCTAGATAGGAATATAACCTTGGAATTCAACTTTGCATGATAATTAAACAAACATAGATCCAAGGTTATTAGGGTTACATGTACACTTAGGAAGTGTTAGAATGCTCAAAACCCATCAGTGGTATCAGAGCCTAGGCTTGTTTGCTCTTATTTGTGCTTAAAAGTTGAAAAAAAGAATCGGAAATCTTGCTGTCTGCGAATGGACTCGTCGAGTCTATAGGGGGGACTCATCGAGTTCATGAGTATCTTCAACCAACTCGGCGAGTGAGTTCATGCACTCGGCGAGTAGGGTCGACTGATTGCAGAATTTCGATTTAGTTGCTGGAAATGAATTAGAAACATTACCCTAAACTGTTTTGGTAATTGAAAAACTTGCTTTTAGTGGTGTAATGTCTTTGCTAATTCATTTACAAACAACTAGTTATCAAAATTACAAAGTTTTAAATGTAATTTTTGATTGTGTTCATATTCATGTTCTTGTTCTTATGATGTTTTAGATGATCATAGGAATTATTTGTAACCTATGTGGTAGATTAATTCTTGATCATAATGTGTTTTAATGGAGTCCATAACTTATCCTTAAGTTATGGAAAACCAAGAGTCACACTTGAATTAAAACCATTAAAAACACAAGAGTTAGAAAAATGAAGAGTCTTCATTTTATTACTCTAGTAAACTCATAAGTTACAAGAAATGAAAAGTTTTGAAAGTTACAAAACTTGCCCTCAAGTTTTGGAACAAGTAAAGTTAAGTTAAAACTTTAAGTTCCAACCCCTAGAATTTTAAATGTTAAAATTCAACCCTTATACTTATATTATAATGATTTAATAATATATATATATATATATATATATATATATATATATATATATATATATATATGTATAAGAATAAAGTCGTCTTACCGCTAGTACGCCTCATTCACGAAGCCGGTCTATAAGGTGGGTATAAGGTTGTTGCCTATAAAATGGTGACTTAATGGGTGAATATTCTCACCCACCGCTTGCTTGACTGGTGGAGAGTCGTTAGCCGAACGGGTAAGACAAGGACTTATAAATTCTCATTCAAAGTATGATGAATATAATAAAGTAACTAAATGTTTATTAAATTCCCACTCTTAGTTACTTTAGGAAAAATGTGAATAAGGTGCTAATCCATGAAATTACACTTTACACTTTGTCTAAGTCGTTGGTGGAGCGTGTGTGGTTAACCGGCACACTAACTTGGACTTAACAAGGTAGGTAAAGGGTGACTTAAGGTTTATTATAGTATCGGTGAAGCGTGTGTGGTTTACCGGCACATCGATTGAGTGATAAACTTTAAGGGTACCAAGTGATTTGCATGGTTACTTCACACCTCGTTTTGTGATCCTCGGTATCCCAGTCACAAAACTTGGAGGGCACTCTCGAGATTGAAACATGCCTTTGAAAAGTTCATTGGATCTCAAAGAATCTAGGAATTTCTAAAACCAATAAAAACTAAATATCTAATATTTCGGTTTTCGTGGTGGAAATTGGTGAATCGCCATTCACCTACCTTTCAAATATGGTATAACTTAGATTACGGCATACCTCTTCTAAGTTATATTATATTGTGATTGGATCCTAGCCTTAATATTACATTTGGGTGTTTTATTAAACTTGTTCTTCTCTTTCAGATGTCTTCAAATAATGCTTCTGGCTCGAATCCTAATGGCTCCTTTACTCTTATGAGTTTGTGTGGGAAAGTCACCTTTGATGGATCCAACTTCAATAAATGGATCAGAAACATCAGGATGATTACCCGCTACGAGGACAAAGAATATGTCCTTGACAAGGAGCTTAAGGAAATTGATGAGTCCACTGCAACTCCCGAGGAGATCGCTGACTTTCATACTCATGAAAGAGATGCAACCAAGGTGACTTGCATCATGTTGGCCACAATGACAGCTGAACTCCAAAAGTCTTATGAAGATTTCTACCCTTATGAAATGCACCAAGATTTGATGGAAAGATACCATCAAAGTGCACAACAAGAGAGGTACGAAGTCATCTGCTCCATGATAACAACCATGATGAAGGACGGAGAGTCCGTCACGAGCCACATGCAGAAAATGCAAAGGTATGTGGATCGTTTGCTGAAGCTTAATGTGAACTTCCCTGAGGAGCTTGCAATAGATATCATTTTGCAATCCTTACCATCGTGCTATGATCAATTCCGCATGACATATCACATGAACAAGGAAGAGGTCACCCTCAGCAAACTTCAGGGACTTCTCAAGACCGCAGAAACAGGTCTTAAGGGGAAGTCGGTTGCTATCACTCCTACTCCAGACTCAACTCCGGTCTTGGCAATCGGGCAAAGTCGAGGGAGGAAGAGAAAGAGATCTTCGAAGGGTACCAAGGCTCGGACCCGTGATGGCTCTTCTTCAAGTGGAACCAAGAAAGGTTTCATTACTCCTTCTGACCCAAAAGAGGCTGAATGCTTCTATTGCCATGAAAAAGCTCATTGGAAGCGGAACTGCCCAAAGTACCAGCAGGATGTGAAGGATGGGAAAGTCAAACCCAACCATGCAGGTATTTACACTATCATTTCTAATAACTCACCCCATTCGAAATCTTGGGTCCTTGATACCGGTTGCGGTATTCATATTTGTTGTAACTTGCAGGGACTAGGAAGAAGTGAGAATGTGAGCAAGGAAGAATAAACTTAATCATGGGAAATAGGAAAGTTACACCTGTCACCAAGATTGGAGTTTATACTTTATCGCTAAGTAGTGGGTTAAATTTAGATTTGAATAAATGTTGTTATTCGCCAGAAATGGCAAGAAATATTATTTCCTTTCATGCATTGTACAAACAAGGTTTCACCTTTTCGTTTGATAATGAAGTTGGTTCGATTAACGCTTTCTTTAATAATGTATTTTATTTTAAAGCATTACCTTGTGATGGTGTGTATGAAGCTGTATCTGTTGTAGATAACTTAGGAAATAATGTTTTGTGTATTGATTCTACTAATAATAATAACTTGGATAAAGCATCATTATGGCATTGTCGTCTTGGACATATAAGCAAGAAACGCATAGGCCAACTCCAAAAGGATGGAGTCTTGGAGTCGTTTGACCTAAAGTCAAATGATAGTTGCGAATCATGCTTACTTGGAAAAATGACAAAGTCACCCTTCACAGGCTCGTGTGAAAGGGGTGAAGGTTTGTTGGACCTTATACACACGGATGTGTGTGGACCATTCAAACATGCCACAAGGGATGCTAATCGTTATTATTTGACTTTTACTAATGATTACAGTAGATATGGATATGTCTACTTAATCAAGCATAAGTCAGAGACTTTCGAGAAGTTTAAGGAATTTAAACAGGAAGTCGAGAATCAATTGGGCAGGAACATTAAGATGCTTCGATCCGATCGGGGTGGTGAGTATCTTAGTTCAGAGTTCCTCGACTATCTAAGGGAATGTGGGATTGTCTCACAATTGACACCTCCCAGGACACCGCAGTTGAATGGTGTGGCTGAGAGGCGTAATCGAACCTTGTTGGACATGGTTCGTTCCATGATGAGTCGAGCTTCGCTACCAATCTCGTTCTGGGGGTATGCCTTAGAGACTGCCGCCCATATCCTTAATCTAGTCCCTACAAAGAAAGTTGCCAAAACTCCTCACGAGATGTGGACTGGTAAAGTACCTAAACTAGACCACATCAAGATTTGGGGTTGCGAGGCTTTCGTGAGACGCGAGACTCATGATAAGCTCGAACCCCGAAGCGAGAGGTGTATTTTCATCGGCTACCCACAGCAATCCTTTGGTTACCTCTTCTACAGACCTAGTGACAATGTGGTCTTTGTAGCAAGAAGAGGAGTCTTTCGAGAAAGAGAGTTTATAAGCCAAGGAGACAGTAGGAGGCAAGTTAATCTTGAAGAAATTCAAGAGTCAAGTGGTGAAGGAACTTCAAACTCTAGCCCTCAACTTGAGGAGGAAACTCCTGTTGAGCCAATTGACGAATCTGTACCTCTGAGGCGTTCCACGAGAGTTAGGAGTGCACCTGAGCATTACTATGGATTCCATATTACTGCAGAAGGTGAGACACTTATTAGTGATGAGACACTAGTAAGTCAAGATGATCCTAAAAACTATGAGGAAGCCATGGCAGGCCCTGAGTCTGCTAAATGGAAAGAGGCTATGGATAGCGAGATACAATCCATGTATGACAATCAAGTTTGGAACTTGGTTGAGAATGTACCAGGTCGAAAGACTGTAGGGTGCAAATGGGTCTTCAAGAAGAAGACCGACATGGATGGTAAAGTACACACTTATAAGGCTAGACTGGTTGCAAAGGGCTTCTCTCAAATTCCTGGAGTGGATTATGATGAGACCTTTTCTCCGGTAGCCAAGATTAAGTCTATTCGGGTTCTGTTAGCCATAGCCGCATTTCATGACTATGAAATTTGGCAAATGGATGTCAAAACCGCTTTCCTTAATGGGAAGTTAGCTGAAGATGTTTACATGAGTCAGCCAGAGGGTTTTGTCAGCAACGAGTACCCTAATAGAGTGTGTAAGCTTGAGAAGTCCATTTATGGATTAAAGCAAGCACCTCGCAGATGGAATCTTTGCTTTGATGAAAAGGTCAAGGAATTTGGCTTTTCTAGGAGTGAAGATGAATCTTGTGTATATGTCAAGGCTAGTGGGAGTATAGTTAGCTTTTTCGTATTGTATGTGGATGACATACTACTCATAGGAAACGACATTCCAACCCTGCAGGAAGTAAAGTCCTGGCTTGGAAAGTGTTTCGCTATGAAGGACCTTGGTGAAGCTGCCTATATTTTGGGGATAAGGATCTTGAGAGATCGGAGTAAAAGACTAATTGGACTTAGTCAATGTACCTACTTGGAGAAGGTTCTGAAGAGATTCAGAATGCAAGACTCCAAGAAAGGTGAGTTGCCCATCCAGAGTAACGCCAAACTGAGTAAGACACAAAGCCCTAGCACTGAGGCTGAGATAGCACAAATGAGTCGAGTACCTTATGCTTCGGCTGTAGGATCGATCATGTATGCTATGACGTGTACTCGACCTGATGTAGCTTTTGCCCTGAGCATGGTTAGCAGGTTTCAGGGGAACCCTGGCAAGGCACACTGGACTGCGGTAAAGAATATTCTCAAGTACCTACGAAGGACTAAGGACTGGGTCCTTACCCTCGGTGGGAGTGATGACTTGAGAGTTGTAGGGTATAGTGATGCTAGCTTCCAGACTGATAGGGATAACTTCCGCTCTCAGTCGGGCTGGGTCTTTACCCTAAATGGAGGAGCAATTTCTTGGAAGAGTTCCAAGCAAGAGACAGTGGCAGATTCTACTTGTGAATCAGAGTATATTGCAGCTAGCGAAGCGGCAAAGGAGGCGTTATGGCTGAGGAACTTCATTGGAGACCTTGGAGTTGTACCAACTACTAAAGAGCCAATGGAAATTTTCTGTGATAGTGAAAGTGCTGTTGCCTTAGCCAAGGAACCAAGGGATCACGGGAGATCCAGACACATCGACAGAAAATACCATTTCATCAGACATCGGATCGAAGAAGGACTCCTCGTGGCAAAGAGGGTATCATCAGATGAGAATCCGGCAGATCCCCTCACGAAGGGACTGACTCGGGTTAAGCATCTCCAGCATGCTCGGAGCATAGGGCTGAAGGATGATATTAGATTTAGTAGTTAGATAACCTCGAAATTTGTAAAGTGTAATTGACATTTGATGATGAATAAAAGTGTTTTATTTATGAGTAAAGTGTTGCTATCTCTTGTCGATCGTTTACTATATTTCTTTTGCATGTTTTGACCTCCAGAATAATTTTGTTTGGTATAACATATTATTCAAACCTCCACAATCGGTCATATGTCGCAAGTAGGTATGAATCAAGACTGTCATGTTTGGTTGTAGAGGTCTTGGACAAGGCTACAACAATCATGAGTGCTCATAAGTTCTGAGCATTGGACTCAACCCACGCTCACTGGAATCACTTCATGGAATTCTATCTCGAGTGATCGTGAGACGGTAATATCATATAAGTCTTTAAACCTAGAGATATGATTTGTTACTTACTAGTTGGTTATGTTGGAATAGTGTCTAAGGCTATAACTATATTCGGTGGTGCATGGTCCTTTTGGGTTGCCTTCACCATAGCAACTTGAAGGATGATTTGTTAAGAGAGAATAAATATTATAAGGAATAATATTTAGCTATTTGATTAATATAAGTCATAAATTAAAATTTGGTGACTTAAAGAGATTAATTAAATAAGAGGGTATAAACTGTCAATTGTTTGATAGTTAGACTTTAGACTGTAAATCCATTAGGATGGACCTTGGGCGGATTCTAAGAGCTTTAGGAGAGCTCAAAATCGTCCATAAGGATATCTATGGAATGGATTTGGATAGCCTTAAGAGAAAGATTATCCAATTAGGGTTTAGGGTGAAACCCTTAAGGAGTCTAATAGTATAAATAGGCCCTTGGGATGTGGAATTAGTGTACAACCTTACAGAACCTAAAGCAAGGAACCTCTGGTCGAATTCCATCCCCTCTCCTCTTTCCTAAATCATATTGCTTGCTATTGGTGTTTGTAAGCCATTAGAGGAGTGACAATTGTGACTCTAGAAGCTCCAAGACAAACAAGATCAACAAAGGATTCAAAGGTATGATTCTAGATCTGTTTTAATATTGTTGTTTAACCTAATTAGCCATTAGAAGTCTTGGATTCAAAAGCATGTTTATTAGAAAGCCTAGATCCAAGCAATAGGGTTTTGCATGCGCACATAGGAAAGTTCTTATGGCTAAAACCCAACAGTGGTATCAGAGCCTAGATTGGTTTTCTTTAAATTGTTGCTTGAATAACTGAAACAAACCTGCAAAATTCGAATTTTTGGGTTTTGAGTCACTGACTCGTCGAGTTCCAAGGTGGACTCGTCGAGTAGGCCTGACTCGTCGAGTCCCCTTGTGCACTCGGCGAGTCCAAGCGTCAGGAATGGCCAGATTCGGGATTTTTTCATAATTATCTTATGGAAACTTACCTTAATCATATTAGATCAATGTAAATCCGATTTTTTGATAAATATGACTATTATCTTGATCTAATTAAAGATATTTATCATCTAATAAAATATTTAATTTCCTTATATGATAATAATTAATTATTTTGGTAATTATCTTCAAAGAAATCAAGATAAATCAAATAAAGATAATTAGAATATTAATTGTTAATTGGAATTATTTGTTATTTGATCCTCTATGTTTTTCAATGTTTAAAACCTACCCTAAAGTTTTGAAATTTATATTTTATGATTAAAGTTTTAATTTAGACAACTTAAATTTCAAACCCTAGATTTTGAAAAGTTTAAAATGCAAACCTATACTTATATGATATTACTAGAATAATATATATATGTATAACTAAATGCTAGTCTTACCGCTAGTAGGCCTCATTCACGAAGCCGATCTATAAGGTGGGTATAAGGTTGCGGCCTATAAAATGGCGCTTAATGGGTGTACACTCACACCCACCGCTTGCTTGATTGGTGGAGGGTCGTTAGCCGAACGGGTAGGATAGGGCAACCTCATCCTCTCATTAAAAGTATAATAAGAAATACGAAGTAACTAAACTTCCTTTTAAAATTTCCCAATCTTAGTTACTTTAAGAAAAGTGAATTGATGCAATCCCATGAAATTACACTTTGCACCTTGCTAAGATGGTAGTGGAGCGTGTGTGGTTTACCAGCACACTAATTGGTTCTAAGCGAAGGTGGCAAAGGGTGATTCATTGTTTATCATAGTTCGATGGAGCGTGTGTGGTTTACCGGCACATCGAATAGGTGATCGTAACAATGAAGGCACCATGTGAATTTGCATGGTAATTCACACCCGCTTTGTGATCCTCGGCATCCCAGTCACAAACAAGAGGGGCATATCGAGATTTAAACATGCCATTGAATAGTTCAATGAATCTCATCTGAATCTAGGAATTCTCAAAAACACTTAGGACTAAAAGTTTAAGTTTTGTGATGGAGAATTAGTGAATCGTCATTCACTTACCTTCAATTTATTTGCATGTTGGATTACGGCATCCCTTTTCTAGTATGTAAATGTTATTGTTGGATCCTAGCCCTAATTTTCTTATTGGGTGATAATTAGGGATTCTTGTTCTAATCTATCTTTGTCCTTTCTATAGATATCAAACGCAAACAACGCTGCTGCTAGTTCTTTCACGTTGATGAGCCTTTGCCAAAAGGTCACCTTCGATGGAACGAACTTTGGCGAATGGATAAGATACATTCGCACCATTGCTCGCTATGAGGATAAAGAGTATGTCCTCGACGAGAAGCTCGAGAAAATCAACCCCGAAGTTGCTACTCCCGCCGAAATCACCGCCTTTGAAACTCATGAGCGAGATGCGACGAAAGTACATTGCATCATGATCGCCACCATGAACTCCGAATTCCAAAAGTCCTACGAGGACATGTATCCATACGAGATGCATCAAGACTTGTTGGAGAGGTACCACCAAAACGCGAGACAAGAGCGTTACGAGATCTTCACTAACATGATTTCCGCCAAGATGGGTCATGGAGAATCTCTTACCGTGCACTTGCAAAAGATGCAAAGGTATGTCGACCGCCTTCGCAAGTTAAATGTTGACTTCGGCGAAGACTTGGCGATCGACATGGTGCTTCACTCTTTACCTCCGATGTATAATCAATTTAGGATGACCTACCACATGAACAAAGAGGAGGTCACTCTAAGTAGACTCCAAGGTCTCTTGAGGGTTGCTGAGAGCAATTTCAAGGACAAGTCTGTTGCACCAACTCCCAATCCATCCGCTGCTCCTGTCTTGGCTATTGGTCAAGGGAAGGGAAAGAAGAGGAAAGCTTCTTCAAATAACTATCGAAAGGTGAAAGCCCGAGATGGTTCCTCTTCTAGTGGGACCAAAGTTGATCCCTCTAAGCCCTGCTCTAACCCGAAGGAGGCAGAGTGCCACCACTGCCACAAGATAGGACATTGGAAGAGAAGCTGCCCGGATTACCTGCAAGCCATCAAAGAAGGAAAGATCAAGCCATCTTTCGCAGGTATATATGCAATCAAATCTAACGATTCTAATCATGCTATTTCTTGGGTTCTTGACACCGGTTGTGGTTATCACACTTGTTCTAATGTGCAGGGACTAAGAAGAAGTAGGGATGTGGAGCAAGGAAGGATAAATCTAATCATGGGGAACAGAAGATCGTCGCCTGTGACCAAGATTGGAGTGTATTCTTTAGTGCTTAAGAATAGTTTAGTTTTGGATTTAAACAATTGTTTCTATTCGCCAGAAATGGCTAGAAACATCATTTCATTTCATGGTTTATATAGATAAGGATTTAGATTTTCTTTTAATAATGAGAATGGTTCTATTTTGGTTTATCTAAATGGTGTCTTTTACTTTGAAGCTATACCATGTAATGGAATATATGAAACTTTTATGATTGTTGATAACTTAGGAAATGATGTTTTGAATATTGATTCTTCCACTAGTATGGATAAAGCATCCTTGTGGCATTGTCGTCTTGGACATGTCAACAAGAAACGCATAGCCCAACTCCAAAAGGATGGAGTGTTGGAGTCATTCGACCTTAGGGAAGATGACACATGCGAGTCTTGTTTACTTGGGAAGATGACTAAGTCACCCTTCACGAGTACTTGTGAAAGGGGTGAGGGACTATTAGACCTAATACATACCGATGTATGTGGACCTTTTAGATCAACCACGAAGGATGGGAACCGCTTCTATGTGACGTTTACCGACGATTATAGTAGATATGGGTATATCTATTTGATCAAGCAAAAGTCAGAAACCTTTGAAAAGTTCAAAGAGTTCAAGAATGAAGTGGAGAATCAATTGGGCAGGAAAATCAAGATGCTTCGATCCGTTCGAGGAGGAGAGTACCTAAGTCTTGAATTCCACGATTATCTCAAGGAGTGTGGAATAGTTTCGCAATTGACGCCTCCTAGGACACCGCAGTTGAATGGTGTGGCAGAAAGGCGTAATCGAACCTTATTGGATATGGTTCGCTCTATGATGAGTCGTGCTTCACTACCTATCTTCTTTTGGGGGTATGCCTTAGAGACTGCCGCCCATATCCTTAACCGAGTCCCTACTAAAAAGGTTTCCAAAACACCTCACGAGATGTGGACGGGGAAAGCTCCCTCGTTGGCACATATCAAGGTTTGGGGTTGCGAGGCTTTCGTAAGACGAGATACTCACGACAAGCTTGAACCTCGAAGTGAGCGATGTATTTTCATCGGCTACCCGCAAACTTCCTTTGGATATCTCATCTATAGACCGAAAGATAATGTTATCTTTGTTGCGAGGAGAGGAGTTTTCCGAGAGCGAGAACTCATAAGCCAAGGAGATAGTGGGAGGCAAATCGAACTTGAAGAGATTCAAGAGTCGATAGATGAAGGAACCTCTACCGCTGGCGTTCAACCCGAGGAGGAAACTCCGGTTGAACCAATTGACGAATCCTTACCTCTTAGACGTTCCGATAGAGTTAGAGTTCAACCCTAGTTTTATGGTTTTCATATTACTACCGAAAGGGACACGTATATTAGTGATGGTACACTAGTAAATCTTGATGAACCTAATAGCTATAAGGAAGCCATGGCAAGCCCGGAGTCTGTGAAATGGAAAGAGGCGATGGATAGCGAGATCCAATCCATGTACGATAACCAAGTTTAGAATTTGGTTGATTACGTGCCCGAACGTAAGACCGTAGGGTGCAAGTGGATCTTCAAGAAGAAGACCGACGTGGATGGGAACGTACACACATACAAAGCGCGATTGGTTGCGAAGGGCTTTACTCAAACTCCCGGAGTTGACTATGATGAAACCTTCTCACCAGTTGCGAAGATTAAATCTATTAGAGTGATGCTAGCAATTGCCGCATTTCATGATTATGAGATTTGGCAAATGGATGTCAAGACCGCTTTCCTTAATGGAAAGTTGGCTGAGGATGTTTACATGGCTCAGCCAGAGGGGTTTGTGGATCCGAAGCATCCGAATAGAGTGTGTAAGCTTGAGAAGTCCATTTATGGACTTAAACAAGCGTCTCGCAGATGGAATCTTTGCTTCGATGAGAAAGTCAAAGAGTTTGGATTTGTACGAAGCGAAGACGAATCTTGTGTATATGTCAAAGCCAGTGGGAGTATAGTAAGCTTCCTCGTTCTATATGTCGATGACATATTACTCATAGGAAATGACATCCCGACTCTGCAGGAGGTTAAGTCCTGGCTCGGTAAGTGCTTCGCTATGAAGGACCTCGGAGAGGCTTCTTACATTTTGGGAATAAGGATAGTAAGAGAAAGAAGTAAGAGACTAATTGGACTTAGTCAGAATACTTACTTGGAGAAGGTACTAAAACGTTTTAGTATGGAAAACTCAAAGAAGGGAGAAATACCGATACAAGGAAATGCCAAGTTGAGTAAGACTCAACGTCCGAGTACCGAAGATGAGATAGCAGAAATGAGCCGAGTACCATACGCTTCCGCAGTTGGCTCAATCATGTATGCTATGACTTGTACTCGCCCTGATGTAGCCTTCGCTTTGAGCATGGTTAGCAGATATCAAGGGAACCCTGGCAAAGCACATTGGATTGCGGTGAAGAACATCCTTAAGTACCTTCGGAGGACGAAAGAATGGTTCTTAGTCCTTGGAGGGAGTGATGACTTGAAGGTGCGAGGGTATAGTGACGCCAGCTTTCAAACCGACAGGGACAACTATCGTTCGCAGTCGAGCTGGGTCTTTACCCTAAATGGAGGAGCAGTGACATGGAAAAGTTCCAAGCAGGAAACCGTAGCTGATTCAACGTGCGAATCAGAGTACATCGCAGCGAGCGAAGCGTCGAAGGAGGCAATATGGCTGAAGAACTTCATCGGTGATCTTGGAGTTGTGCCGGCCATAAAGGAGCCCATGGAGATTTTCTGTGATAACGAAGGTGCGGTTGCCTTGACCAAGGAACCGAGGGATCATGGTAGATCTCGACATATCGACAGAAAATATCACTTCATTAGACATCGCGTAGAAGAAGGACAACTCGTAGTGAAGAGGATATCATCAGAAGATAACCCAGCAGATCCGCTTACGAAGGGACTGAGTAGGGTTAAGCACTTACAGCATGCTAGGAGTATTGGGCTGAAGGATGATATTAGCATAGATTAGATAGTATTAGAAATGTATAATAGATAAATGTAATTGACATTTGATGATTAAATAAAGAAGTTTTATTTATGAGTAAAGTTACTATCACATGTTAGTTGTTTAACTATTGTTTCACTTTGCATGTTTTAACTTCCAGAATAATTGAGTTATTAAGAATAATCGAATTATTCAAATGGTCCACAATCGTTCATATGTTGGGAGTAGATATGAATGAAGATTGTCATGAATTGGTGTGTAGAATGTCTAAATGGTGTTAGACATAGCAAGGGTTGCTGCAACGTTCATGAGTGCTTATGAACTGGTTTTGAGCATTGGAATAAACCCGCGCTTGCTGGAATCGCTTTATGGAATATGATATAAAAGGTGATCGCGAGACAATAATATCATATGGTCTTAAAACCTAGATATATGGTTTATTATTTGTTAATTGATTGTGCATTGATAATGCGAAAACGCACCAGTAACTTGATGTTATAAAACGCATTGTTGTGTATAGTTGATTAATGAATAAGTAAATGCATATAAGTCGAAGTTTATCTGTAAATTTTATCCTAAGAGGGTAGAAGAGATATCTTGGCCACTCGATGATTTGATTTGACTTATGTGCCGGGCCCGGTCAGAACTGAATTGATGTGTTCGATTAAGTTCTATGTCAAATAAATCGAAGATCGAGAAATCTAAATGCTAGACTAACCATTCCATAGGATTGTCAGCATGATATCTAACAGAGGACTGTACGATCCCTTATCTGAAGGACAAGATTGATTAGATCAGAGTTGACAGCGTCTTTGAGAGCTACGATTGCAAACCGTATTGTACTTGTATAGTTACTAGACTTATCCAAGTGGGAGACTGTTGGAATAGTGTCTAAGGCTATAACTATATTTGGTGGTGCATGGTCCTTTTGGGTTGCCTTCACCATAGCAACTTGAAGGATGATTTGTTAAGAGAGAGTAAATATTATAAGGAATAATATTTAGCTATTTGATTAATATAAGTCATAAATTAATTGGTATTAATTGGGTGACTTAAAGAGATTAATTAAATAAGAGGGTATAAACTGTCAATTGTTTGATAGTTAGACTTTAGACTGTAAATCCATTAGGATGGACCTTGGACGGATTCTAAGAGCTTTAGGATAGCTCAAAATCGTCCATAGGGATATCTATGGAATGGATTTGGATAGCCTTAAGAGAAAGATTATCCAATTAGGGTTTAGGGTGAAACCCTTAAGGAGTCTAATAGTATAAATAGGCCCTTGGGATGTGGAATTAGTGTAGAACCTTACAGAACCTAAAGCAAGGAACCTCTGGTCAAATTCCATCCCCTCTCCTCTCTCCTAAATCATCTTGCTTGCTATTAGTGTTTGTAAGCCATTAGAGGAGTGACAATTGTGACTCTAGAAGCTCCAAGACAAACAAGATCAACAAAGGATTCAAAGGTATGATTCTAGATCTGTTTTAATATTGTTGTTTAACCTAATTAGCCATTAGAAGTCTTGGATTCAAAAGCATGTTTATTAGAAAGCCTAGATCCAGGCAATAGGGTTTTGCATGCACACATAGGAAAGTTCTTATGGCTAAAACCCAACAGGTTAGGCATTGATTGTACGAAAAATGCATTGGTAACTCGATGTTATAAATCGCGCTTTTGTGTGTAATTCAATGAGTAGTAGAACAAACATATGAGTCGAAGTTTATATGTTCCTTCTTGGATTAGAAGCTGATATCTGGGCCCCTCGATGATTTTGTTTTGACCTATGTACCGGGCCCGGTCAGAACTAAATTCATGTGTTCAATAAAGTTCTTTGTCAAACAAATCGGAAATCGGGAAACAAATTGTTGGACAATAAGTAAGACATTGTTCCATGTATTTGTCCGACTGATATCTAGAATAGAGGATTATATGATCACTTATCTTAAATGGCGTACCATCATCTTCTCAGTTTCGAGAAATCTTGTAAAGAGCTACAATTGTCGATCGGTTCCTGAAGTCATACTTGCAGTAATAGTTATTAGACTTATCCAAGTGGGAGACTGTTGGATAAAGTGTCTAAGTCCATAACTATTTCTGGTATGTACTTGACCCGACCCGGCATGGTCCATTTGGGTTGCATGGCACCATGCAATTGGATAGACTAAATGAGAGAAATAACACTTGGAGATTATTAATATATTATAAGTTCTAATATATTAATAATATTATTTGATTAGTTTGATCAATAATTAATTTAGAATTAATTATGTGATCAAAAGATAACTAATTAAATATATGGGTTGATTATGTAAATCATCCATATCTTGTATAGTGGGCTAAAAGGCTCCATGGACTATCAAGTTGGGTTCCACCCATAGGATGCTCCATGGATGCTCCATGGGAGTTACAAACCCATGGGTCATGGAAATGAAGAGTCATTACACATTAGGGTTTAACCCTAGATGTGTCAACACTATATAAGAAACATGTTATTCACCTAAAATCGGCTACACTAAGAAATAAAAGGGCTTGGCCGATTTTGAAGAAGTGTGTGTTCTCTCATAAGTTCTTCCAAGAGCATTTGGTGTTGTGTGAAGCATTTGAGGCATCACACTTGGGGTGCTAGGCTCACAAGGTTTCAAGGAACACAAACAACAACAAGGTAAGTTATTCTATCTATATTTTATGTTAAAATTGTTCCCCATGTATGCTAGATAAGAATATAACCTTGGAATTCAACTTTGCATGATAATTAGACAAACATAGATCCAAGGTTATTAGGGTTGCATGTACACTTAGGAAGTGTTAGAATGCTCACAACCCATCAAGGTTGACTACCCCTATCAAGTCAACACTAGTCAACGGTCAACGGTCAATTTGACCGGACTCACGCGAGTACACTAGAGCGACTCAGCGAGTCTAAGCGTTTTCACCAACTCTCTAGGATTCTCTTTTGACACGTCGAGTACTCCCCTGACTCGACAAGTTCCACCTGGTCATGAATCGCGGGGCCACCGCGACTCAACTCGCCGAGTCGCAAGGACAACTCGGCGAGTTCCAGCTCGACTCAGTCCACCTATCCATCCCTCTCTAACTCTCCGTGACTCACTGAGTCAACCATAACTCGGCAGGACCACTCACTGAGTGGTTAAGGACAAACTTCATGCTACTCGCCGAGTCTGTTCTTCAGACTCGGTGAGTCCATGCCATGCATCAACTCAATATTGCTTCTGAGGTCAGATCCGCTCCATACACTCATAGATCTGGCCCTCCTAAGCTCATTCATCATGTAAAGTCACAGTCTTGGCTACCATGCAACACCCACAAGGCTCTTTTTGGAGAAATGACCTCTAAGATGGCAACTCTAGTCTCCAACCCAAAAGGAAGGACATAAAGCATAGCATTAGGGACTTTCTGGACCTGCTAAGGTCCATATCTAGGTACCATATCTCCATGGGACCTCTCACACTTCAATTACAAAGCAAACAAGGCAAGAAGAAACCCTAAATTTGACCATATCAACAAAAATACGGAAATAAGCTCTGAATGATACCTCAAGAAGCTTCCCTTAGCGAAATGGAAGTAGATCCAAGCTCCCAACTCTTCTAGCTTGACTTTCCCCCTTCCTTTCTTACAAATACACACAAATTTGGTGAACAATGGCCTCTTATCTCACTCACAGGAACCCTTAGCTACTTTGGTGCTCTCAAGGATCAAGGTAGCCGCAATGAAGGGCCATAAGGTCCTTTAAATAGAGCTTAGGAACGGGAAATAAGGGTTTCATTAAACAGCGCAGACTCGCTGAGTCCAGGCGCGAACCCGTATCCAGAACCGCGATCCTACTCGGCGAGTTTGAGCTCCAACTCGCCGAGTCCCCTCACAAAGCACCAAAAATTATATGAATAAAAGATACCTAGAAATCCGAGCTGTTACAATTCTCCCCAACTAGAACTAGACTTCGCCCTCGAAGTCTCGCTCTGCAAAAAGCTCCAGATGCTGCTCACGCATCTCACGCTCCGGCTCCCAGGTCATCACTGATCCTTTCCAATGCTGCCACTGAACCAACACAAGGGGTACCTCCTTGTTCCTCAAAACCTTGATCTTCCGATCTCTGATGGCCACTGGCCTCTCGGCATAATTCAGGCTCGCATCTACCTGAATATCCTCCAATGGAACCACTGCCGATTCGTCGGCTATACACTTCCTCAGCTGCGACACATGAAAAGTGTCGTGAATCTGCCCCAACTCTGCTGGCATATCCAAACGATAAGATACCCAGCCTACCCTCGCGATCACACAGAAAGGACCAATATATTGGGGCCCCAACTTGCCCCTCTTCCTGAATCGAATCACTCCCTTCCAAGGAGAGACCTTCAGGAGTACAAGGTCGCCGACCTGAAACTCAAGCTCGGACCGGCGTCTGTCTGCATAACTCTTATGTCGGCTCTGAGCGGTCAACAACCTCTGCCTGACCTGCTGAATCTGCTCGGTCGTCCGCAGTACGATCTCCCTGCTACCCATCACCCGCTGCCCCAACTCACCCCAGCAGATGGGGGTGCGACACCTCCGCCCATACAACAGCTCAAAGGGTGGCATACCAATGCTCGAATGATGGTTGTTGTTGTAGGAAAACTCTGCCAAGGGTAAATATGCATCCCAGCTACCCCCGAAATCCAACACACAAGCTCGGAGCATTTCCTCGAGCATCTGAATCTTCCGCTCACTCTGACCGTCTGTCTGGGGATGATATGCGGTACTAAAATGTAGTCTAGTACCCAACTCCTCATGAAACTTCTTCCAGAACCTGGAAGTGAAACACACATCACGATCAGAAACAATCGAGATCAGCACCCCATGTCGCGATACCACCTCCCTCACGTATAATTCCGCCAACTTCTCCGTAGAAGAGCTCTCACTGATGGCCGGAAAATGAGCGCTCTTCGTCAATCTATATATGATCACCCAAATCACATCGACTCCCCTCGCAGTTCGCGGCAATTTGGTGATAAAATCCATGGTAATCTGTTCCCACATCCATTCGGGAATATCTAGCGGTTGCAATTACCGTGCGATCGCTGGTGCTCGGCCTTAACCTGCCGACAAGTCAAGCATCTCTCAACAAACCATGCAACATCCCTTTTCATACAGGGCCACCAATACTCCTTCCTTAGGTCCAAATACATTTTCGTAGCCCCGGGATGAATCAAAAATTTCGATCGATGTGCTTCCTCCATCAAAATAGCACACGCACCACCCACAAACGGTACCCAAATCCGACCCTGAAAAGTCATAAGCCCTCGACCATCCGTGACGAATCCTGATACCTGACCTACAACCCGCTCCCTCTTCTGGTTTTCTGGTTTCGTAGCCTCAGCCTGAGCTCCTCGAATAGTATCCAAAATCGGGCTCATTACCGTCAACCTCATACAAATATCTCGGATCGGGGCACTTTCCGCCCTACGGCTCGACGCGTCGGCTACCACATTAGCCTTGCCCGGGTGGTACAGGATCTCACAATCGTAATCCTTCACCACATCCAACCACCTCCTCTATCGCATATTCAGATTTTGCTGATCCATCAAGTACTTCAGGCTCTTGTGGTCTGTGTAGATGGTACACCGAACCCCATAAAGATAATGCCGCCAGATCTTGAGGGCAAACACCACAGCCCCCAATTCCAGGTCATGGGTGGGATATCTCGACTCATGAGGCTTCAACTGCCTCGAAGCATACGCTATCACATGACCCCTCTGCATAAGCACCGCCCCCAAACACAATATAGATGCATCATAGTACACCACAAAATCCTCCATCCCTTCCGCGAGTGCGAGCACCGGAGCCTCGCACAATTTCTGACGAAGCGTCTCGAATGATGACTGCTGCTCCGGTCCCCATGAAAATGCAGCACCGTTCCGGGTCATCCTAGTAAGTGGCACGGCAATCTTGGAGAAATCCTTGATAAACCTGCGATAATATCCTTGCCAAACCCAGAAAACTCCTGATCTCAGTGGGCGATCTCGGCACCTCCCACCTCAACACCGCCTCAATCTTGGCTGGGTTGACCAATATCCCTTTCTGGTTAACAAGATGCCCGAGGAACTGGACCTCTCGTAACCAGAAATCACACTTGGAGAATTTGGCATACAGCCTCTCTGATCTCAATACCCTAAGAATTTCCCTCAAATGTTCCTCATGCTGCTCCCTAGACCTCGAATACACCAAAATATCATTAATGAATACGATCACCGACCGATCCAGCATTGGCTGGCACACCCGGTTCATAAGATCCATGAACGCAGCCGGGGCATTGGTGAGCCCAAAAGGCATCACCACAAACTCATAATGTCCATAACGAGTTCTGAAAGCAGTCTTCTGGATATCTTCATCCGGAACCCTCATCTGATGATAACCCGACCTCAAGTCTATCTTGGAGAACCAAGATGCCCCCTGCAACTGATCGAACAGATCGTCGATCCTAGGTAACGGATACCGGTTCTTAATTGTCAACATGTTCAACTCCCGGTAATCGATACACATCCGGTGTGAACCATCCTTTTTCTTGACGAACAAAATCGGCGCTCCCCAAGGTGAGCTACTCGGTCGAATAAAACCCTTTCCCAACAGCTCCTGAAGCTGCGAGGATAACTCCTGCATTTCCGATGGAGCGAGACGATAAGGCGCCTTGGCGATGGGTGCCGCTCCCGGAACCAAATCGATACGGAACTCCACTTGCCTTACCGGAGGCACACCCGGTAACTCTTCGGGGAACACATCCGAAAACTCGCATACAATAGGAACGTCATCAATCGAATTGGGCCTCCCCGCGGCCAGTTGAGTATCCATCACGTAGGCTATGAATCCATTGCAACCCTGCTGCAGACTCTGCCTCGCCCTGGCAGCCGAACAAAACGCCGACCCAGACCGGGTCCCCTCGCCATAAACCGTAAGCACTCCCCCACTAAGGTCTCGAATCGTCACTAGCTGTCTCTCGCACTCAATAACTGCCCCAAACTTACTCAACCAGCCCATGCCCACGATGATGCAGACATCCCCCATAGCTATGGGAACCAAGTTTATAGGGAACTCGACCCCAAAAATCTCGAGCACACATCCTCGAATCACATCAGTGGCGTATACCGCTTTCTCATCTGCTATAGTAACTCGCAGGGGTCGACTCATCACCTCCCGATCAATACTGATGTGCTGGCTAAAAGCCAACGATACAAAAGACCGACTCGCACCCGAGTCAAATAATACCAAAGCAGGTACAGAATTCACAAGAAAAGTACCTACGCATATCATAATATAAGCACAATATCTTAGCATAAAAGTAAATACATGAAAGAATACATACCGGCTACAACATCAGGCGCCGCGCGGACCTCCTCCGCAGTCAACTAGAAAGCTCTTCCACGAGCCTTCGGAGCCTCGGCCTTCACTGGCCGAGTCTCGGTAACCCTGGCAGCAGGCGTAGATCCCTGGCGAAGCTGGGGGCACTCGGCCTTCCGATGGCCGGTCTGGTTGCAATGAAAGAAAACCATGAGTCCCTTGGGGCAATCCCTAGCAATGTGCCCCTCCTTGCCACACTTGTAGCAAGCGCCCGATCGACATGCCCCCTCGTGACCCTTACCGCACGTTCCGCAAGTGCGGCCCTTCTGACCTCCTGATCTCGAATCGGCGGACTTGGTCCGCTTGGCTGCTGGCTGAGACTGAGCCGACTGTCGATCCACCCATTGAGACTCGGCCTCCTCCCTGGCCTGGGTCTCCAACTCGATCTCGCGCTTCCTGGCATTCGCCTGAAGCTCAACAAAAGTCTGATATGACGAGTTCGATACGAACTCCCGGATATCCCTCCTCAGCACACCCAAATACCGACTCATCCGAGCCTGCTCCGTGGACACCTGCTCAGGGCAGAACATTGCCCTCTCATGAAACTTCCACGTGATCACCGTGACAGAATCATTACCCTGCTTGAGGGTCAAGAACTCCTGAACCAATCGTTCCCTCTCCATCAGGGGAACGTACTCGTCTCTGAACATAGTAGTAAACCTTCCCCCAAGTAACAGCTGAAACCTCTGCCAGAGTGAAGTTCGCCGTCACGAACTTCCACCAATCCTTTGCTCCCAGGCGGAGCTGGTTTAAGGTGAACCGTACCCTCAGATACTCCGTACATGAACAAGTATAGAAGCATCCCTCGATATCAGCAATCCATCTCATCGCAGCAATCGGATCCTGTGTCCCGTCAAACTCAAGTGGCTTCGTGTTGCTGAACTCCCGGAACAGCAACGAGTCACCTTCCTGTGGTCTGGCAGCGGCCACAGCTGAGGTAGCTGCAGCGGCTACAGCCTCAGTCAACACGGCGTACCGCTCGTCAAATGTCTCCATCAGTATGGTCTTAATAGACCCAAACATCTCCGGAATCTCAGCTCAGATCGCTGCAGCCACCTCCTCATGAATCATCTGACGAAGCTCCTCGTCAGTCACACTACTCGTACCAGGTCTGTGGCATGGTCCAACCATGATGTCTTTGAAATACAACATAAATATATCAGAGACTCTATCGAGCATAATCGCACTCGATAACGCAGCCCTACTCAGTCCCCGATACCTAGGGATTCTTACTCGGGTTGCCCACTGACTCGGTGTCTTCAGTAGTACGGGCCCAATACTACCAACTACACCGCATTAGCATTCACCCCAAGTCCTCCTCCCCAAACCCCGGATCCTGAGTACTCTATTCTTGCCATGCACTAGCTACCCACTCGGTCTCACAGCACCTCATAGAAGCAGGTTCCCTAGACTAACGCATCACAAATCAGGCCACTCTAGTCCTAATATGAATACCTAGTCTACTAGCATGCGTATCATATCATATCATATCTCATAATTCATATTGTAAGAGTATTTTGGGGATTTTACCGTTCGAGCACTGGCTGACCGTACACACTCCTACTTCTTTGGTTGTTTCAAAAATCACTTATCGAATTTTATTGATTTATTAATTAAAATTTTCTCAAATCCCCGGTTTGAGTTCAGTTACGCCCGAAGGTGTACCCGAATCCCTCAAACCAAGGCTCAGATACCAACTTGTAACGACGTAAATTTTAAAACCAATTTTTCATTTTTGCAATCATCAAAACATCAATTAATATTTTAAATTCAATGTAAACAATATTGTCACAACCAAATACATCACAAAGATCACAAAATAGTTTCCCCGATAATGTGTACGATCATGTCGGCGCCTTCCCACGGTCCTCGCTAGTACCTGAAACACATAACACAACAACTGTAAGCATAATTTCTTAGTGAGTTCCCCAAAATACAACCCACGCACATACGCCTTTCAAGGCCCTGACCTTCCGGTCCGTGTGTCTCAGGGGACTTCCGTCCCGACTGGGTAAACCTTCCGGTCCTACCCACGTCAACCTTATGGTCCATATTACAACGCCTTCCGGCCCATAACATATTCTCCTTCCGGCCCAATACATAATGCCTTCCGGCCCATATCAAGCATATCATACATGGCACATATAACGATTAACTTATCACACATAATGCATATATCTCATATCATATTCGACCTTCCGGTCACACAGTCAAACCCTTCGAGGTACAGTATAGTGACAAGACACACCTCGTATATCTTGATAACTCGCGAATCCTGGAAATCACTCGTGCTCGATCCCCCGAGCTATAATCCTCCTATAACATCATATATCTCTAATTAATACTTTTACCACTAAGGTTGACTACCCTTATCAAGTCAACACTGGTTAACTCTAGTCAACGGTCAATGGTCAATTTGACCGGACTCGGCGAGTGCACTAGAGCGACTCGGCGAGTCTAAGCGTTTTCACCAACTATCTAGGATTCTCTTTTGACACGTCGAGTACTCCCCTGACTCGACGAGTTCCACCTGGTCATGAATCGCGGGGCCACCGCAACTCAACTCGCCGAGTCGCAAGGACAACTCGGCAAGTTCCAGCTAAACTTAGTCCACCTGTCCATCCCTCTTTAACTCTCCGTGACTCACTGAGTCAACCATAACTCGGCAGGACCACTCACTGAGTGGTTAAGGACAAACTTCATGCTACTCGCCGAGTCTGTTCTTCAGACTCAACGAGTCCATGCCATGCATCAACTCAATCTTGATTCTGAGGTCAGATCCGCTCCATACACTCATAGATCTGGCCCTCCTAAGCTCATTCATCACGTAAAGTCACAGTCTTGGCTACCAGGCAACACCTACAAGGCTCTTTTTGGAGAAATGACCTCTAAGATGGCAACTCTAGTCTCCTACCCAAAAGGAAGGACATAAAGCATAGCATTACGGACTTTCTGGACCTGCTAAGGTCCAGATCTAGGTACCATATCTCCATGGGACATCGCACACTTCAATTACAAAGCAAACAAGGCAAGAAGAAACCCTAGATTTGACCATATCAACAAAATTACGGAAATAAGCTCTGAATGATACCTCAAGAAGCTTCCCTTGGCGAAATGAAAGTAGATCCAAGCTCCCAACTCTTCTAGCTTGACTTTCCCCCTTCCTTTCTTGCAAATACACACAAATTTGGTGAACAATGGCCTCTTATCTCACTCACAGGAACCCTTAGCTGCTTTGGTGCTCTCAAGAATCAAGGTAGCCGCAATGAAGGGCCATAAGGTCCTTTAAATAGAGCTTAGGACCGGGAAATTAGGGTTTCATTAAACAGCACAGACTCACCGAGTCCATTCCTTGGACTCGCCGAGTCCAGGCGCGAACCCGCGTCCAGAACCGCGATCCTACTCGGTGAGTTCGATCTCCAACTCACCGAGTCCCCTCACAAAACACCAAAATTATATGAATAAAAGATACCTGGAAATCCAGGCTGTTACAATAACTTTTATGTATCAATATAGTTGGTTATTTAATTATGATATTTGTTTGTGGGATGCATGTGTGGTTAAGTTCGCTAGGATGTTTGACATTAGTTTAGAGTAGTTATATGATGGTTGTTTGATTCACACAATTAGCGATGCATATTGTATATGTATTTTGGTGTAATGTGAATACATACTTTTAGTTTTATTAAATGTTAATATATATATATATATATATATATATATATATATATATATATATATATATATTATATTATGTGTTATGATATATATGTTATTTTTGTCTTTTTCATTTCAATAACTAAAAGTCCATGGTGACCCATAATAGGTTATAATGTTTGAATAATGTGTTTTGACTCAAATACCCTTAGTAATCACATAGTCGGAATGATTTCAAGGGCACTTTGGTCTATTTGCAATCTCTAAAGTGAAGGCATCATTTTTGCTATGGATTTAAAAATAAGTGTGTAATCAAGTCGTTATTAAGGAAAATACTTTATATAGAATATATATATATATATATATATATATATATATATATATATATATATATATATATATAATTAGCTCTAATGTCATAACAATTCAACATAGGTTCATGGACGAATATAAAATCAAATGCCCATGCATCAAATGTCATAACATACCATATAGTGATATTGATAATGTTAAGCATCATTTGTACAAGTTTGGTTTTGTTGAGAAATATTGGTTTTGGAATAGACATGGCGAAACATCCATTGGTGATGACAATACGTTTTTAAGGGTGGATGATTCAAACACAAATTTTAATGAAGGTGCATGTTCTTATAGAGAAATCGTCATAGATGCAGTGGATGTTGATTTAAATATTAGTAATCCTAAAGAAGAGCCAATTGCACTAGATAAAAAATTCTTTGATATGCTAGATGCAGCCGATAAAGAATTTAGGCCTGGATGTAAAAAAGTGACATAACTATCTGTTGTAGTTAGACTATTGAATATAAAATCAGAGTATACCTGAGTAAAGTTATGTTGTTATCTGCCAGTTGATAAATGATGTGTTACCGGAGGAGAATAATATTGTAGGTAGTTTATAAGAGAGCAGAAAGTTAATACAAGCACTAGGTTTGCGTATGGAGATGATTTATTGTTGCAGGTCTAGATGTATGATATATTGGAGGCAAGACAAAGATCTTTATCGGTGCAAATTCTGCAATGCATATAGGTACAAATGGTCAAAAAAATTGGCCAGATGTTCTCACATATTCTTTAAGAAAATGCATTACTTTCCTTTGACTCCAAGGTTGAAGAGACGATAAGCTTCACAAGCCACATCCGCTTCCATGCGATGGCACTCCGAGAATCATGGACATGATGCTGGAGTAATGTTTCATCCATCCGATTCAGAAGCTTGCAAGCACTTTGACAAAATTTATCCTTCATTTGTAGTAGAAATACGTAATGTAAGATTAGGCCTAATACAGATGGGTTTGCACCACATGGAGCATTTGGAAAACAATATTCATCTTGGCCTATTATTATAACACCTTATATTTGCCACCTTCTACTTGCATGAAATAGCCTTACATTTTTCTGACCACACTTGTGCCAGGACCATCAAACCCTAAGCATAAAATAGATGTATTTTTGCAACCAGTTGTTGCAGAGTTGGAGTAGTTATCGGAAGAAGGCGTAGTAACATAGGATATATCTTTAAAACAGCAGGTAAGCTAGCATGTCCACATTGTGGGAAACATACACAAACATTCAGACTAAAGAATGGTAATAAGACATCATGGTTTTATTTCCATAGAAGATTTCTACAAGTAAATCAACCATATAGAAACGATAAATATAAGTTCAAGAAGAAACATGAAGTGACAAAAGGTCCTCCTCCAAGTAAGAATGCTAAACAAATTTTAAGGGAGATTGAACAATTAGGTTTCGTAAAAGTGACTGAACTAAATGCTGATGATGTAAGAAAAAGATGTGGCGATCATGGTTGGAAAAAGAAAAGCATATTTTGGGATTTACCATATTGGAAAACAAACCTTATTAGATACAATTTTGATATTATTCATATTGTGAAAAATGTATTTTAAAACTTTTTTTACATTATAATGGATGTCAAAGGGAAGACAAAGGACACAGTAGCAGCTTGAAGAGATCTGAAGCTCTATTGTAGGAAGAGAAAAGGAGTCGAAGATAATCAAAGAGCGTACTATGCTCTGGACAAGAATCAAAAGAAAGCCATATGCAAATGGGTGGTGAAATTTTGTTACCCTGATGGTTATGTTTCTAATTTGGGGAGGTGTGTTGATTTAGCAGGGTATAGACTGTTCGGAATGAAAAGCCACGATTTTCATGTTTTTATGCAAAGATTTATGTCAATTGCGTTTCGTGAGATGTTGCCAAAACATGTGTGGGAAGCATTAACAGAGTTGAGTATTTTCTTCAAAACATTAACAACAACATCAATCACCACAAAAGGCATTGAAAGGATTCAAACCAAGATCCCAATAATTCAATGTAAATTAGAGACCATCTTTATCCCTGGTATTTTTAACTCCATGGAACATTTACCAGTACATTTTCCATATAAAGCGAATATAGTCGGTCCCGTCCAATATCGGTGGATGTATCCATTTAAAAGGTTTGTATGGTACATCATAATTAATGTAAGTTGTTATTTTTGTAATCTAATTTAAATAATATTCACTATAGATATCTAAACCAGTTGAAAAAAGATGTGAAAAATAAATCTTGAGTGGAAGGGTCTGTTGTTAACGTGTACTTGCTACATGAAGCATCAATATTTTGCTCTCATTATTTCGAGACTGGTGTCCCCACACGTAATAGAAAGTTGACTTGAAATGATGATGGAGGAGGAGATGATCAACCGGATGCTAACAACGAAATGTTAGATATATTTTCATATCTTGGGGGTCATTATGGAAGATTCACGAATAGAATGATGTCTGATGAGGAAGTGCATGCTGCTCAAACTTACATACTCCTTAACGAAGATAAGATTAAGCATTACATCATGTATGTAACATATGCATCACTTTTAATTATAATAATCATTATTGTGTAATTGCTCTGAATAACATTTACATGCATGATTTTGTTTATTACATCATAGTAACCTTAAAAATGTTATTCAAATGGAGTACAAAATATTTGAAGATATGATCTAACTTATTGGGGATATGGATGAACATGAGCTTGCAATCGAAGTTGAGATGAACTTTTTAGTATGGTTTCAAACCATGTGTGTGTTAATTTAGTATTTTTTTAATCTTATTATTTTTTGTTATGGTTATAATTAACTCTAATTAAGTGTTTTACTAGTTTTCATATAGGCACGTAAGATCCAGATAAATAACAAGTATATATACCTGACCTTTTCAAAATGTCATTCAAAAAAGTGAAATTATATAGTGTATACTTTGTCAATGGTTACTAGTTTCACACAGAATCTCATGGAATGAACAAATCAAAAACCAATAGCGGATTGTGTGTTAGTAGCCAAGGAGGTGATTATTATGGTAAGTTAGAGGAAATTTTAGAAGTCGAGTACTGAGGTTACCCAATCCAACACCATAGTTCACAAATAATATAACTTGGTCGAGATAAACGTCAAAAGAAAATACAACAAGTTCGAGTCGTTTGTTTTAGCCATGCAAGCTGCTCAGGTGTGTTACATTCCTTACCCAAGTTCAAAAACAAACAACTCAGGATGGTGGGTTGTATTTAAAGTTAAACCTCATGGTTGGACCGATGAAAATCATCTTCAAAAAGATGTTTCTTTCCAAGAAGATGAAGTTGAATCAAATGAAATCATTAAACCAAGTACAGCCGACACAGACAATAATGATGATCACGACATGTCAAGCAGCGTTTCAGATAATGAAAATAACATTGATGAAGAAGGTGAAATTCTTGAGGACGACAATGATGGTATTCCTGACAAAGAGGGTAGTTATGAATATAGTACATCGAGAAATGAAGACGAAGAAGAGGAAGAAGATAATGACTAGATGTTTTTGTTTCTTTACAAAAGGATGGTTAATATATGAATATATAGTGATTTACTTGATAAGTAATTACTTAATGTTGTTACTTGATTAGTAAATAAGTTGTGTTGTATATAAGGGACTAAAATAGTAAAATTTTGGAAAGTCGTATGGCAAAATGAAAGTCAACAAAATTTTACTACTCCTAACTTGGTCAACTTATAATATGTATATATCACATATTTGGAATGATGTTTGAATATGTGACACCCTCGAACCGGACGACGGAAACGTCTGAGGGCTCGTGTGACTATCAATTGAATTATCATCACAATGAATATACATGATTCATAACATGATCATTGCCAAACATTACATATTACAACAAACATTATTCACATCAAGTTACTTGTGTAATATTACATCTTCAGATCATAAATTATACGAGAGTTAACATTTCACAAAAATAAGATTCCCAAAATACACTTGATGATTCTTCGGCTTAACGGTTACCTGAAAATACAAGTTGTTTTGAAAACGTTCAACATATATAATGTTGGTGAGTTCATAAGCAAGATGCTTTCTAACGATTGTATAACCTAGAAAATCCGGTATTCTCTGTAAATTTGATTACAACATGATGTGATGATCCTATATATATATATATATATATATATATATATATATATATATATATATATATATATATATATATATATGTATGTATGTATGTACGTATGTATAGACAAAACTGCAAATTTGGTCCTTCTGGTATGCAAAAACCTTTGGATAGGGTCTAAAAAGTTTTCAGCTTGCACTGAAGGTCCAAAATCAAGATTTTTCATTGATTTTGGTCCAAAAAACCTTGAAAAGTCAATTTTACCCTTTTTCATTTCTTTTTCCTATTTTCTTTATTTATTTTGGTATTTAAATAATTAAAAAATAAAAATAAAAAATAAAATCTCCCTCTCTCTATCTCTCTCTCTCTCTCTCTCTCTCTCTCCACCCAAAACACAGTCAATAACATATACATACATACTCCATTTTTTTCTTGATGATGTTCCTAAAATCGATTTGTGTGTGGGTTTTGTTTCTGCAAATCGATTTATGGGTGTATATTCATAATCACCCACCATCTTCTTAACAAAGTAATGACCGTTATCTTTCCTTTTTCATCATCTCATTCTGACAAAACCCATCATCCCCAACTTCCCTGTGGATCCTGAAAAACGATCCATACCTTCTTCTCCATCGATCCTCTCTTTCCTCCAAACGGACGATGCCGCCTTTACCGTCCGGTGAAACCAACGTCACCATAGTCAGTGCTTCTCTAAAGATAAGATCACTAACCCTCTGCGATGTTCCATCCACATTCGATTGGGTTGATTTTTTTTGTTTAGATGTTTAAGAAATAGATCCATGACAACATCTCCTGTTTTAAATATCCTTAACCCTGATATGTGTGTACTTCTCCTTTATTCTCCTCATCAGATCGGCATTTTCACACACATACGCACACAAAGAGAGCGAGAGAGAGAGAGAGAGAGAGAGATAGATAGAGAGAGAGAGAGAGTGGGTCGTTTAAATCACAACCCCTACTCAAACTTCTTCTTTCTTAATATATATTTTTTTCTAGTTGCAATTTGATCATAAGATTAATCAAAGAATAGGGAAGATGGGGATGATGGGTCTCGATGGTAGTTATTTCCATGGATGGACCATTTGGGGCTAGAGCTGTTTCTTTAGGTATGTTTTCTTATGGATTGAGTTCTAGTAAGTAAACAACATGGATAAAGGAGGTGAAGATTGTTCTCTATGAAGCACATCGTTGAAAAATGAGTTTTAACCCATCCTTGAACAAAATCAAAGCAGGTAATCCATACCCTTATTTGAGGAAGAAGATGGATAGGGTGCTTTTTGACTTTTTGGGGAGAGAGAGAGGGAGAGAGAGAGAGAGAGAGAGAGAGAATAATTATTTTCTTCTTTTTTTTCTTTTTAAAATAAAATAGTATTTGAAAAATTAAAAAAATATCTGAAAATAAAAGTAAAAGGGTATAACTATCATTTCAAGTTTTTTTGGACCAAAAACACAGAAAAACTTTGATTTTAGTCCTTCTATGCAAACGAAAAACTTTTTGGACCTTAGCCAAAGTTTTTTGAATAACATAGTGACTAATTTTGTAGTTTTGTCACATATATATATATATATATATATATATATATATATATATATATATATATATATATATATATATATATATATATATATATATATGATTTCAAAACATGTTTAAATGAATGAATCCCAAACTTTTTCCTTGGTTTGTATTTGATGTAGTTAAAAAAAAAGTGAATGATGGTATTTCCCGGAAAATATGATATTTTCTAATCTATAATAGTATTGTATTATTTTTATTATCGTAGGAATTGTTTTGTATAGCCACAATATATGAATTTAATTTCCCCTTAAAAGTATCGATGGTATGGATCTCTATGTGAGTCGTTATAACCATGCATGATAAATGACTGATTCGCCTGTCTTGGCATTTTTTCAAATGTCGGTTTTTATCAAGATATTGTCACCCTAGACTGGCCGAGTCTAACTGTAGTGAGCAACTCATGTGTGGGGGAGTCACCCCCGTATAGATGTATACACAAACTCTCACTCTCCCTCCTGGATACTCTAATTATAACTACAGGCTACGGCCAAACACTCAATGGTGTCGAGCGATAATTCTCCCTGGACCCCAATGATTTCTACATGAATATGTTTAATGTTAAACGTAGTTTGATTTACTAACACCTGATGATACATAAATGTGAAAGGCACAACCCAACAAACATGAATAAGGATAGTTGTGGCCCATTAAACACGTAAGTTATTTCTAGGCTTGATGGCATGCAAATAGACACGTTGAAGCCCATTAAGCATACAATGAATCTCTCTACGCAAAATTAACATGCGAATGGGCCACTAAGGCCCATTAACATGTAAAAATTAATTTAGACCCATTGAACATGTCATTGGGTCACCAAGGCCAAGTAGACATTTAATTGATTATATTGGGCCCAATAAAGATGCAAATGGATTACGAAGGCCCAATAAACATGTATTATAAGTACCAGACCCAATATTTGTACCATTGTTCTATTTTTGTATATTTGATGTGGTATAGTGCTTTTATATAAAGCTTTTACTTATGATATTAAGATACTCAATGTTTGATCTATAACAATATTATTAGTTTATGAAATATACCATTTTTAAATCCTTATAAAAACTTATATTTTTTGTCCAATGGTTTAATAATTGACACGTTTGACTCAAAATATTTACTTGACCATTTCAACCCTTGATTTGCAAGAATTTACATTTTCATCCCTTATTTGTAAAAAAATTTCACTTTTGGCCCGATTCCCGTGAATTTTACATTTTTGGCCCAAAATCCAAAACCTTTGCATTTTTAGCCCCAAATTAGAAATAAGTGTTATTTTCACCCCTAAATTTGGTTTATCTACATTTATGGATCAAACTTTGATCAAATGACATTTTTAATCCCAAAACTCTTATTTTTCGTAAATTTCGGCCAAAAACCGTGAGGCCCAAATATTAAGCCCATTAGGCTAAAATTTATGCTTTTGGCCCTTTGAAAAGTATGGTTATCATAAAAAAAACCCATTTTTATACAAGTATGACCTATTTGATCCTTATAAAAACTGAAAATGGCACTTTTTTCCCTTATCTTTGTTTTCTTGACAAATATGACCCTTAACAAGATTTTTGCTTTAAATTTTCATATCATAAATATGTAAATACTTTTAACTTGATAATATGATGCATAAGGTGCCCTAATTCATGGATTATCACTCGTTGTTGCTTAAGATGTCGAGATGTGTTAAGATCTAACACATTTTTACAAGATAAACAAAGAAATCACACATAGTAAGCATATAACACATAGATCTACATATTTTACTTGTATTCTCCCCCAAAAATCATGTAAAGACCGAAAACAAGGGGTATACACTCACCTTTGCTTGATGTTTCAGTTTCGAAGAAGAGATAGAGAAGTTTTCAGCCTTTAGCAAACTTCCTTGAGTGGTTTTCGAACTTAGGAGGGTTCTAAGAGTATGATTTACAAACACTTGTTTCGGAGTGTCTTGACATAAAATGATGTTATAGCACTTGGATATGTAAGAACTTACCAAGAAATGATGATTTTTGGTGGTAACCTTCTTAAAAATGCTCAAAATCTCAAAAATTTGAAAGGAAACGAAGAGTTGTTTTTGAAATTATGTGTGTGTGTGTGTTCTTGATCTTGCTCTCGGCCAAGAATAAGAGAAGAGAGGGGGTGAGAAGAGTGTACATGGATACATGAGACATCTCTAGATGCATGTGGTGTGTTAAACTTGGTTATCCTCTAAATAATAATGATGTGTCATAGTTTGATTAGTTTAACCTTCATTGTTATTATTATTATTATTATTACACACTTGGGCCGAAATGGGGCAATTATAGGGAAGCTTGGGCCTTATCTTGGTCCTTGCTCGAAATTATGAAGCCCATAACGAAAGTATTCAGCCCATTGGGCCCTTAAGTGTATTCACGGCCCAATTTGACATAAAAGAATGGATTTATGGCCAATTAGGGTTAATTGGATTAGTTATGGCCCAATGAGGTCCATTAAGGGTATTCCAATTTATTTTCGACCCAATATGGCCCAAATTGTTAAGTTTCATGAGAGTAGGTCCAATTAGAGCCCATTTAAGGGTAAGCCCAAAATTGTCAAATTGGAAGCTTATTGGTCCATTAGGCCCAATAGGAGATCCTAGTCCATAATAGACTTAAACCGGGATTCTTAGGGTTACCAATATTAAGTTAACTATTTGAAATCTTTTGTATAAAGTTTTAGGCTTTACAATTGGATTTTGTTGGAATATCATACATATTTTCAATTTATGGTTACAATTGTTGCCATTGTTAACGTTTACAAAAGTGTAGAATTTCCTAGCTAAATTGCCAGTTGTGACAGAATAATGCTTTAATATATATATATATATATATATATATATATATATATATATATATATATATGTCACATATTTGGAATGATGTTTGAATAATTTATTTTAGACTTTCAATATCAATGTTTATATTGTATTGTGATTATAGTTGTATGTAGCAAATGTTTGTTCTTTCCTACTATTAAATACATATAAAATACAATAAAACAAACAAAATATATTACCAATTCAAAAACATATCATTCAAACCATTTCTTTCCATTTTTGGTTTAATATCAATACATGAATACATACTTGTAATTTGATTAAATGCTAATATGTATTAATTTGTAATTTGGTTTATTATCAATACATAAATGTATTTTATTTTGGATTTGGTAATTTGGTTTAATATCAATACAGGAATATATACTAGTAATTTGGTGAAATATTTATATAAATGTATTACATTATGGATTATGATATATATATATATATATATATATATATATATATATGTGTGTGTGTGTGTGTGTGTGTTATTTTTGTCTTTTTCATTTCAACAATCAAAAGTCCACTATTACCTATAAAAGGTTATAATATTTGAATAATGTGTTTTGACACAAATACCCTTAGTATTCACATATTTGGAATAATTTCAAAGGCAATTTGGTCTTTTGGCACACTAAATCATTAAGTTGCCATCAAACCTTTGACGTTACGCTGGTGTTTCAGTTCTTTAACCATTCAGAACATCTCAATTTTTCCGGACGATAAATATGCATACAAACACTAAAACCCCCAAATCATCGAAGGATAATCGTTCTTAAAATTGATTTTCTTCAATAATAAAGAGTCCTATACTCCTTGCAACCATATCATCATAAAGTAAGTTTTTTTCCCATACCCTGTTACACTGACTTTCATAGTTACGCTTAATTTAAAAAAAATTTGAAATCAACTACTCCAAAGCGTATTTTGTAAGTAGAATATCGAATGCTAGAAGTCGTCATCATTAGATGATCTCCCATTAATATTTTGAGTCTGATATTTGTAGTATTAGGGGCAGAATCTGCGAAAGACATCATCTCTGCAAGACTTTGGTAATTCTCAATAAACATCAACTAATGAATGTATATTTGATGAAATACAACTTTATTTATTTGTTATTTACAGTGTATTTAAATTTTGAAGTTCAAAGAAGATGTATGAAGTGGGGGTGATCCTTAAGTGTTCAGAACAGCATGCATTGACATGTTTGAAGGAATGGGTCCCAAAAATCTGAAAGCTGATTTATTTATATGTAAATGTGCATTTCATAATAACATTGAAGCCATGTCCAAAAAAGGAATCGTATGTGTAATTTCAGTAATTATATGTAATCTATACCATTTATTAATATTTAGTGTCATTGATGTTGTATATTGATATTGTTATTATGTGAACAGGATGAGTGCTTTTATTATGGCAATTTAGATTTAGGATTGACTTTGTTGAGGCAATTTATTTTCTTGGAATGATCTACATTTCAAGAGGTCCTCATCAATGTGATGATGGTATGTATGGTATATATATGTAAATTAAAATTTATATATAGTTAGTTAATGCATGTTTGTGGTTTGGGGTTAGTATTTAGTTGTATTGTGTTGTATAATATTTATTGTAGTGTTGAAAAGGATACATTGGATTGATTGATGGTTATTTTAATGTGTAGGTTTACAATTACTTGATGTCTATTTTGGCTGGGCAGTTCCAGATGATGAGGAGTACACAGGTGTTGTTGATAGTTCCAAAGAGTTGTTGCGGGCATTTGATGTTGTTCATAGACTTACAACAAACGATATCACATTACAATGTGAACACCCACATCATTCTGTTGAAGGGGCATTTGTGATATGCCATGAACATGATGAGAATCGACAAAGATATTGCATGGTTTCTCATTGGTATGTAGAGTATGGTAGATTTTGTATATTTCTTAAAAATATAAATGGTTGATAATAGATTGGACTTTGAATATTAGTGTTCATATTATATTATATATGAAGTTGTATATAATTTTATTTTGGGTTTATGTTTACATCATTCTGTTGAAAGGGCATTTTAGTCATTTTTTCTTGCTATGTTGTTTGATTAGGATGAAGTATGGTTAAAACCCATGTTATTTTAGTGATGAATTATAGTTAAGTGTTTTACCATTTTTCATATAGGCACGTAAGATCCGGATAAACAACAAGTATCTATTTGACCTTTCCAAAATGCCATTCAAAAAAGTGAAATTATATAATGTATACTTTGTCAATGGTTACAAGTATATACTCCTTATCAATGTTGCTATGGAATATAATTTTGTAACAAATGTTGTAACAAATTAGCTAGGCTTTTTGTTCAGCAAACGAAATCAAATTCCATAGTAGAATTTCCTAGCAAATACCTACGAATTGTACTTCCATAGCAAATCAACTATGGAATTGGTTTCCGTCACAAACTCTGTTGCATAGTAACCATGATAGTTAATTCCATAGCAACAGTACGACAGAAAGTAATTCCTTAACAAATGTCGTTGAAAATTTGCTACAAATTTTTGTTCCATAGAAAAATCGGTAGCATAATACCAATGGATACGGAGTCGGTAGCATTTTCCCTAGCAATTCCCATTCTCGCTAGTAGAAATAAAATCCCTAGACATTGTGGTAGCAACATTGCTATGGAATGACATTCCATAGTAAGATCCATTACAGATTAACAACGAAAATACGTTCCATAGCGACCTTCCCTAGTGAAATTGCATTTTTCTTATAGTGGTAAAAGATAAAATTATATGATTATTTTGTTAGGTTAGCATTTGATCTAAATGACTTTGAAGAGCTTCAAAACTTTCCCTCAAGTTATGTAACTTGGAAAGTCTCTTTTATTACTAAAGAGAGTTACAAAACAATTAAGTTATGGAATTCAAGAGTTTTTGAAGAGTTACAAAAACTTGACATCAAGTTTGGAATCCAAAAGTTTTTGCAGACTTGCAATACTTGCCCTTAAATTTTGGAATTTAATATTTTATTAAAAGTTTTAATTATGAAATATTAAATTCTAAACCTTTTGGCTTCATAAATTAAATTTAGAATTAAAAGGTTTTAATTATGGCTTTGTTAATAGTTAATTAAAAGATTAATTAAAAGAGTATTAATAAATCTATAATTAAATGGTTTAAGTTTAATTAAATTAAAAGTTTAGTTTATTTAAAAGATTAAACCACATAGTATTTTAAAGGTTTAAAATACACCCTTATACTATATAAAATTAAAATTTTAATATATTATATATGTATAAGTTAATAAGTTAGTCTTAATGTTAGTAGGCCTCATTCACAAAGTTGCTCCATAAGGGATGTTTAAGGAAATTGTCTATAAATTGGCGATTAAATGGGTATCCACTCTTACCCACCACACACTTGACTAGTGGATGGTCGTTTGCCGAATGGGTAGGATAGGACACAAACTACCATTAAAAGTATATTAAAAATACAAAGTAACAAAATAATTTTATTAATTCCCAATCTTAGTTACTTTAGGAAAAATGTGAATTGATGTTAACCCATGAAATTACACATTGCACCTTATTTGTCGTTAGTGGAGCGTGTCTGGTTATCTAGTACACTAATATGAGACTAATAAAAGATGACAATGGGTAGCTCATAGTTTTTCATAGACCAATGGAGCGTGTGTAGTTAACCGACACGTTGATTATGTGATAAATGACTTCGAGAGTACCAAACTAATTTGCACACTTATTCACACATTGTTTGTGATTCTCGGTATCTCAGTCACAAACCTAAATGGCATAATCGATATTAAACAAGTCATTGAAAAATTCAATGCATCTCAAAATATCTAGGAGCTACATTTAAAACTAAAATTGTTTATGCTGGAATTGGTAAATTGTCATTTACCTACCGACAAATAGTTTGCATTTGGATTACGGCATCCCACTTCCGAATTGTAAATTTTTGTGCTAGGTCTTAGCCTTAATATTTCATTTGAGTGTTGTATTAAGGACTTAAATCAACTTAACTTATATTTCTCCTTTATAGATGTCTAGTTCTGCCAACTATGGTCTTCTAAAATCTTATGGAAAAAGTTTTCCTCATGAAGATGATGTTCCACGTTTTGATCAAGGAACCAGAAACCATACTTCATTTCCTCTACCTCCTCGAATAGTTCTCCATAACCCACATGTTTATCGACTTGAAAAATTCAAGGTTACTCAATCCCTATTGGCAAGCAAACACAAAGATGGAAAGTTTGTATGTGCACATGTCTTGGAGATGAAGTCACACATTGATAAACCGAGAATGTTAGGAGTTGTTGTGTAGAGGAAGTTGGTTGTTGACTTGGTTTTTTAGTCACTTCCTGAGTCGTATGGTTGGTTTGTTAAAACTACTATATGACAGATCACGACGTGACCCTTATTGACCTTACATATTTGCTAATTGCTGCTGAATCAGTAATGATTTGGCGCACTGGTAAAGCAAATTTGATTGGAAGATCTACTTCCTAAACTTCCATGGACATTGACGATGGAAACGCTAGAAGTCCTGAAAAGTATTCTTTTCCCAATGGAAAGGGATCGCCCATCGTCAAACCGTTTGGCCAAATGGGAGAGAGAATGGCTAAGTATGAGATTGTCCCATGTACTATTCCTAAAAAGTCCATATCTTTCTATTGCCAAGAGAAGGGGCATTGGATGTGAATCTGCGCTAGCTACCTGAGAATTCTAAGAGATGGTAAAGTCAAAATATATGACTCTACTGCAGGTAAGTCCACAATCTAACTCTATTAAGTTCATATTTGTAGATTCTTCATACATGATGTGATAAGATTGCATTTTGATGTTTTGTAGGATCGAAGAAAAGAAAAGAAGCTCAAAAGAAGAAATAAAGGCTAATTCTGATATGAAGAAATGGATTTTGATCGCATGGTTCAAATAACAGAATTAGGAAGTTGCTACTTAGAGTCATGATAGATTGCTTAGAAATATATTTGCATTGTAAGGACAAGTTTTTTTTTCTCAAATTTTATAAATAAAGAAAAATTTTATTTTATCTTATTTTATTTATCCTTGCAATGACATTTGTGAAAATTGTTGTTTATATGTGTTTCCATTAATAGAAATGTTCAAAATGGTTTGATTCTTAGCTATATCAATTGTGGTAGTGTCATAATTTTCTAAGTAAGGAAAGATTCTCATCGCCCAAGTTTCAATTTGATAGAAACTTGGAATCATATGATTTGAATTATGTGATGTATGAAAATCTTGGTACTTGCGAAAAGTAGGACTAATTCCTCCTTTACATAAGTATGTAAGTCAAGTGAAAGACTAAAGGATCCAGTACATATTGATGTGAACTGGTCAGATCCACCATAATGGACGATAAAGTCTATTCGTCATGATTTACTGAAAGCTTAGTAAATATGATTATGCTTACAAGATTAAGTATAATTATGAATAACTAAAAAAGTTTAAATGTATAGCAGAACGAATAAGAAGAATCAATTAGTCAGAAAGATAAAAGTTTCCCCAATCTGAAAGAAAAGGAGAATAATTTTGTATCATGTTTTATGATCATCTTAATGATTATGAAAACCATATCACAATTGATCCTCTAAGGAAACCTTAGTCCACTTGTATAGCTAAAAAGTGGAATCAGGAATTGTTGAAATGGTTAAGGTTAATCATACTTCATTCCAAAAACAAGTCTTAGATTTATACTCTGAGATTGTGCCTTGAGTGATAATTGATTAATTATTTTTATAATTATCTTAAAAGAAATCTTGGATAAATCAAATAAAGATAATTAGGATATTAATTGTTAATTAGAATTATTTGTTATTTGATCCTCCATGTTTTAAAATGTTTAAAACTTTCCCTCAAGTTTTGAAATTTATATTTGTGATTAAAAGGTTTTAATTTAGACAACTTAAATTTCAAACCCTACGTTTTAAAAGGTTTAAAACACAACCTTATACTAATATGATATTACTAGAATAATATATATATATATATATATATATATATATATATATATATATATATATGTATAACTAAATGCTAGTCTTACCGTTAGTATGCCTCATTCACGAAGCCGATCTATAAGGTGGGTATAAGGTTGCGGCCTACAAAATGGCGCTTAATGGGTGTACACTCACACCCACCGCTTGCTTGATTGGTGGAGGGTCGTTAGCCGAACGGGTAGGATAGGGCAACCTCATCCTCTCATTAAAAGTATAACAAGAAATACAAAGTAACTACACGTTTTAAAAAATTTCCCAATCTTAGTTACTTTAGGAAAAGTGAATTGATGCAATCCCATGAAATTACACTTTGCACCCTTGCTAAGAAGTTAGTGGAGCGTGTGTGGTTTACCGGCACACTAATTGGTTCTAAGCAAAGGTGGCAAAGGGTGATTCATTGTTTATCATAGTTCGATGGACCGTGTGTGGTTTACCGGCACATCGAATAGGTGATCGTTACAATGAAGGCACCATGTGAATTTGCATGGTAATTCACACCCACTTTGTGATCCTCGGCATCCCAGTCACAAACAAGAGGGGCATATCGAGATTTAAACATGCCATTGAATAGTTTCAATGAATCTCATCCGAACCTAGTAATTCTCAATACACTTAGGACTAATAGTCTAGGTTTTGTAATGGAGAATTAGTGAATCGTCATTCACTTACCTTCAATTTATTTTCATGTTAGATTACGGCATCCCTTTTCTAATATGTAAATGTTATTGTTGGATCCTAACCCTAATTTTTCTTATTGGGTGATAATTAGGGATTCTTATTCTAATCTATCTTTGTCCTTTCTATAGATGTCGAACACAAACAACGCTGCTGCTAGTTCTTTCATGTTGATGAGCCTTTGCCAAAAGGTCACCTTCGATGGAACGAACTTTAGCGAATGGATAAGATACATTCGCACCATTGCTCGCTATGAGGATAAGAAGTATGTCCTCGATGAAAAGCATGAGAAGATCAACCCCGAAATCGCTACTCCGGCTGAAATCACTGCTTTTGAGACTCAGGAGCGAGATGCAACGAAGGTACATTGCATCATGATTGCCACCATGAACTCCGAATTCCAAAAGTCCTACGAGGACATGTATCCATACGAGATGCATCAAGACTTATTGGAGAGATACCACCAAAACGCGAGACAAGAGCGTTATGAGATTTTCACTAACATGATCTCCGCTAAGATGGGTCATGGAGAATCTCTTACCGTGCACCTGCAAAAGATGCAAAGGTATGTCGATCGCCTTCGCAAGTTAAATGTTGACTTTGGGGAAGACTTGGCGATCGACATGGTGCTTCACTCTTTGCCTCCGATGTACAAACAATTTAGGATGACCTACCACATGAATAAAGAGGAGGTCACCCTAAGCAAACTCCAATGTCTTTTGAGGGTCGCTGAGAGCAACTTCAAAGACAAGTCTGTTCCACCTACTCCCAATCCGTCTGCTGCTCCTGTCTTGGCAATTGGTCAAGGAAAGGGAAAGAAGAGGAAGGCTTCAACAAAGAACTATCACAAGGTTAAAGCCCGAGATGGTGCCTCTTCTAGTGGGACCAAAGTTGATCCCTCTAAGCCCTATCCTAACCTGAAGGAGGTAGAGTGCCACCACTGCCACAAGATAGGACATTGGAAGAGAAGCTGCCCAGAATACCTGCAAGCAATCAAAGAAGGAAAGATCAAGCCATCTTTCGCAGGTATATACACAATTAAATCTAACGATTCTAATCATGCTATTTCTTGGGTTCTTGACACCGGGTGTGGTTATCACATTTGTTCAAATGTGCAGGGACTAAGAAGAAGTAGGGATGTGGAGCAAGGAAGGATCAATCTAATCATGGGGAACAGAAGATCGTCGCCTGTTACCAAGATTGGAGTGTATTCTTTAGTGCTTAGGAATAATTTATGTTTAGATTTGAACAATTGTTGCTATTCGCCAGAAATGGCTAGAAACATCATTTCATTTCATGGTTTATATAGACAAGGATTTAGATTTTCTTTTAATAATGAGAATGGTTCTATAATGGCTTATCTAAATAGTGTCTTTTACTTTGAAGCTATACCATGTAATGGAATATATGAAATTGTTATGATTGTTGATAACTTAGGAAATGATGTTTTGAATATTGATTCTTCCACTAGTTTGGATAAAGCATCCTTGTGGCATTGCCGTCTTGGACATGTCAACAAGAAACGCATAGCCAAACTCCAAAAGGATGGAGTGTTGGAGTCATTCGACCTTAGGGAAGATGACACATGCGAGTCTTGTTTACTTGGAAAGATGACTAAGTCACCCTTCACGAATACTTGTGAAAGGGGTGAGGGGCTATTGGACCTAATACATACCTATGTATGTGGACCCTTTAGATCAACCACAAAGGATGGGAACCGCTTCTATGTGACTTTTACCGATGATTATAGTAGATATGGGTATATCTATTTAATCAAGCAACAGTCAGAAACCTTTGAAAAGTTCAAAGAGTTCAGAAATGAACTGGAGAATCAATTGGGCAGGAAAATCAAGATGCTTCGATCCGATCGAGGAGGAGAGTACCTAAGTCTTGAATTCCACGATTATCTCAAGGAGTGTGGAATAGTTTCGCAATTGACGCCTCCTAGGACACTGCAGTTGAATGGTGTGGCAGAAAGGCGTAATCGAACCTTATTGGATATGGTTCGCTCTATGATGAGTCGTGCTTCACTACCTATCTTCTTTTGGGGGTATGCCTTAGAGACTGCCGCCCATATCCTTAACCGAGTCCCTACTAAGAAGGTTGCCAAAACACCTCACGAGATGTGGACGGGGAGAGCTCCCTTGTTGGCACACATCAAGGTTTGGGGTTGCGAGGCTTTCGTAAGACGAGATACTCACGACAAGCTTGAACCTCGAAGTGAGCGATGTATTTTCATCGGCTACCCGCAGACATCCTTTGGATATCTCTTCTATAGACCGAAGGACAACGTTGTCTTTGTTGCGAGGAGAGGAGTTTTCCGAGAGCGAGAACTCATAAGCCAAGGAGACAGTGGGAGGCAAATCGAACTTGAAGAGATTCAAGAGTCGATAGATGAAGCAACCTCTATCGCTGGCATTCAACCCGAGGAGGAAACTCCGGTTGAACCGATTGATGAATGCTTACCTCTTAGACGTTCCGATAGAGTTAGAGTTCATCCCCAGTTTTATGGTTTTCATATTACTACCGAAGGGGACACGTATATTAGTGATGGTACACTAGTAAATCATGATGAATCTAATAGCTATAAGGAAGCCATGGCAGGCCCAGAGTCTGCAAAATGGAAAGAGGCAATGGATAGCGAGATCCAATCCATGTACGATAACCAAGTTTGGAATTTGGTTGATTATGTGCCCGGACGTAAGACCGTTAGGTGCAAATGGATATTCAAGAAGAAGACCGACGTGGATGGGAACGTACACACGTATAAAGCGCGATTGGTTGCGAAGGGCTTTACTCAAACTCCAGGAGTTGACTATGATGAGACCTTCTCACCAGTTGCGAAGATTAAATCTATTAGAGTGATGCTAGCAATTGCCACATTTCATGATTATGAGATTTGGCAAATGGATGTCAAGACCACCTTCCTTAACGGAAAGTTGGCTGAGGATGTTTACATGGCTCAGCCAGAGGGGTTTATGAATCCGAAGCATCCAAATAGAGTGTGTAAGCTTGAGAAGTCCATTTATGGACTTAAGCAATAGTCTCGCAGATGGAATCTTTGCTTCGATGAGAAAGTCAAAGAGTTTGGATTTGTACGAAGCGAAGACGAATCTTGTGTATATGTCAAAGCCAGTGGGAGTATAGTAAGCTTCCTCGTTCTATATGTCGATGACATATTACTCATAGGAAACGACGTCCCGACTCTGCAGGAAGTTAAGTCCTGGCTCGGGAAGTGTTTCGCTATGAAGGACCTCGGAGAGGCTTCTTACATTTTGGGAATAAGGATAGTAAGAGAAAGAAGTAAGAGACTAATTGGACTTAGTCAGAATACTTACTTAGAGAAGGTACTAAAACGTTTTAGTATGGAAAACTCAAAGAAGGGAGAACTATCGATACAAGGAAATGCCAAGTTGAGTAAGACTCAAAGTCCGAGTACTGAAGCTGAAATAGCAGAAATGAGCTGAGTACCATACGCTTCCGCAGTTGGCTCAATCATGTACGCTATGACTTGTACTCGCCCTGATGTAGCCTTCGCTTTGAGCATGGTTAGCAGATATCAAGGGAACCCTGGCAAAGCACATTGGATTGCGGTGAAGAACATCCTTAAGTACCTTCGGAGGACGAAAGAATGGTTCTTAGTCCTTGGAGGGAGTGATGACTTGAAGGTGCGAGGGTATAGTGATGCCAGTTTTCAGACCGATAGGGACAACTACCGTTCGCAGTCGGGCTGGGTCTTTACCCTAAACGGAGGAGCAGTAACTTGGAAAAGTTCCAAGCAATAAACCGTAGCTGATTCAACGTGCGAATCAGAGTACATCGCAGCGAGCGAAGTGTCGAAGGAGGCAATATGGCTAAAGAACTTCATTGGTGATCTTGGAGTTGTGCATGCCATAAAGGAGCCCATGGAAATTTTATGTGATAATGAAGGTGCGGTTTCCTTGACCAAGGAACCGAGGGATCATGGTAGATCTCGACATATCGACAGAAAATATCACTTAATTAGACATCGTGTAGAAGAAGGACAACTCATAGTTAAGAGGATATCATCAGAAGATAACCCAGCAGATCCGCTTACGAAGGGACTGAGTAGGGTTAAGCACTTGCAGCATGCTAGGAGTATTGGGCTGAAGGATGATATTAGTATAGATTATATAGTATTAGAAACGTATAATAGATAAATGTAATTAACATTTGATGATTAAATAAAGGAGATTTATTTATAAGTTATTGTCATATGTTAATTGTTTAACTATTGTTTCACTTTGCATGTTTTGACTTCCAGAATAATTGAGTTTATTAGGAATAATCGAATTATTCAAATTGTCCACAATCGTTCATATGTTGGAAGTAGATATGAATAAAGATTGTCATGAATTGGTGTGCAGATTGTCTAAATGGTGTTAGATATAGCAAGGGTTGCTGCAACGTTCATGAGTGCTTATGAACTAGTTTTGAGCATTGGAACAAACCCGCGCTTGCTGGAATCACTTTATGGACGATTTCTAGGGCTTGGATAAGCCTTAATTAAAGAGATTAATTAAATAAGAGGGTATAAACTGTCAATTGTTTGATAGTTTCACTTTAGACTATAAATCCTTATCCAAGATAGGATGGACGATTTCTAGGGCTTGGATAAGCCAAAATCGTCCATAGGGTTATCAAGGAAAGGATATGGATCAACTTAAAGTCTAAGTTATCCAATTAGGGTTAAAGCTGTAATCCTTAAGGAGTCTACAAGTATAAATAGACCCTAGGGGTGAGGGAATTCGACACACCATCTAAAGTAGAGATACTCTGGCCGAATTCCTCCCCTCTCCTCTCTCCTAAATCATCTTACTTGCTATTGGTGTTTGTAAGCCATTAGAGGAGTGACATTTGTGACTCTAGAAGCTCCAGGACAACAAGATCAACAAGGAATCCAAAGGTATGATTCTAGATCTATTTCAATGTTGTTATTTAACCTAATTAGCCATTAGAAGTCTTGGATTTAAAGCATGTTTAATTAGAAAGCCTAGATCCGAGCAATAGGGTTTTGCATGCGCACATAGGAAAGTTCTTATGGCTAAAACCCAACAAAATGATGTGTTTTCGTTGATGTGGCTTGGCACATCAACTCCACGTCAGCGAAAAGAATGGGTATGCACCACATAACCCAAAAGCGACCTATTGTAGAAGGTAAACTCTGCATATATGGCAAATACGAAAAAAAATCTTAACTATTAGACATTAATCGTGCCAAAAATGACGTCTTGATGGGGGAACATTGCCCACTGCTCGTTGCAGCTCGTCGAGATTGGATCTCGTTGGCGTCACGACCGGATGAAACGTAGAAAATGGGACCGTTGCAAACGTTTTAATTGCAACGGTATAAAAAAATAATAACTATTAAAAAAACATTTACTCTATAAATACCTATCATTTTTATAAAAAATTTCACACAATTTCTCTTCTTCTCTCTACATAGTTTGAATTATCTTCAAAAAAAATATGGAGCCTTTCGACTCGTCCGATGATTCAGGTGACAATATTTTCTTCAAGCTGATGTATCAGTATTATACTACCGACTTGCTGCAACCAGATCCAGCCCCGCTACTAACAAGACGTGCGATGTTAAACGGAAATCGCGTTGTATTTTTTTTTTTTTTTTTTTTTTTTTTTGAATATGGATGTTATTATTATTTTTTTTTTTAATTTGGATGTTATGTGTAATTTAATATCTATGGTAATTTTAATCTTTAAAAACTATTATATGTTATTTATAATTTTTATACATGATGTTTTATATATTATGTTATATTTAAAAAATATTTATCAATTAAAAATAAAGATGAATTTCGAAAAAAAAAATTAAAAAATGGAAAAAAAAAAAAATAAATAAATAAAAAATAAAAAAAAAAGTTGGTGTCATAACAAGATACAACATGGTGACCATTTCCCCACTTGGTGTTATAACATCATGGATGATGTGATACTAAAATGATGTTATAACTAGTTGCTCACACCTAATGCTCTAAGTCATTCTATTTCGGCGTCGAATACATGAGAAAAAGAAAAAGTATACATTAATGTATTAAATAGTTGTGAATGAGATTATTAAACAATCTTGCTTTTCGCCAACATGATCATATTGGCCTCTAAAATTATAAACTAATAGCGATGCTACTTTTGCAATCTACCCATGAATTTAGGCTTTCAATTATTTAAATTCTAATAAAACACGGATTGTAGTATCGAGGTTACGTTTGTGTAGAAGACTATTTTCACCATATCCTTTAATCTAGGGATCCACACATTCTCTCTAATCATTGGACGATTTTACTTGCTCCATTTGTTATTATTTATTGTTAAATTTCCTTATTTTTATCATCTAATTTTACGTATCGGTAGGAAGGGCCGGTGAGTTTTTTGTTGTTCGAGCAAATGAATCACTGAGGTTGGAGTGACCAGTTGCAAAAAGCTATAATTGTTGTTATTGCTTATTCATCAAAACATCTTATAATTTTTTTTTTAAAAAAATTGGTTATTAATTTATGTAACACCAAAAAACAGTTTAATAAAAAGTTATTTATGCGTCGAGAAAACAAAATAAGTTAATAACTGTTATTTACTGTTTGGCATGTATAGAAAATGATCAAAATCCAAGTACAAAGAATATATATGCTTTTATGATGTATATGATTTATTTTAAGATTAAAAGAGGGTAAATTGGTAATTGGCTTTCTTCTCTAATAAAAAAAGTTCGAATAAATTTAAAACGATTAATTTTGAAAAACTTTTTATTTAAGTAAATAAAAATTTTCATTAGGTATTTATCAAATCCCGTAAAATACCAAATAAATTAAATAAGGACGGACAAACACCTTGTTATTTAATAAATCGTTAGAAATGTTAATTTCGTAAGAGAAAATACAAATTAAGACAAATCTAATAAATTTGTGTTAAAATTTAACCAAAATGTACGTAAAGACCCACATATTTCAGAAAATTTCCTACCAAATGAACAGACAATCAGGGAAATGAGCTAAAATTGTTGGTAAATGGCTCGGTGTCCAATTAATTAAGAGTAGTGGGTATAGGCCGGTTAACGGGCATTGAAAGTCTTATTTGACATGTCATAATGTCATTAAGAGCAAATTAACACCACCCTAGTGTAACGTCGGGTTTCTAGGTAATTTCCTAAATTCAAAGTATTTAATTATTTTGCTTTGGGGCCTATTATGTGGGGTGTTCCTTGTCGAGGCTTGGACACATGGTTTTCCCCTAGTACGTTGGGCGTAACTATGGTACACAGGGCGTACTCGAGTGAGGGGCAAACCCTAAAATTTAGGGTTTGGACCTAATTTAAGCATCTAATAACCACAAGACCTCTTTTATCATCAGCCTCCTTCATCCAAAAGCAGTTATCACGAAACCCTAGTCTCGTTTTAGAGAGTATTGAGTCTTTTGTGTGTATTGGTGTGTTTTAGGTACATCTTGAAGAAAGACGAACCCTTTGGAGAAGCATTTGTTGATTTGAAGCTTGTGGATCCAAAATCTGTTCACCTTGATCATCCTCTTGGAGGTATAAAGTCTCAACCTTGTTGATTCATCTCTTAGATCTAGTTAGTTAGGGTTTTTGGCATATTTTGGTCCCTTGGGTTGATTCATGTGCGTATAAGTTACTCTAAAAGCTTAGGATAGTAGATCTTGATGTTTTTGAGATCCCTAATGCATAAAAATAACATATTGATGGCTTTAACTTAACCGTGCAAGTGTTAATGTTCATATTATGGAGTTAGAAGGTTATAAATTTGTTGTGGGCCTCTTTGGGCCATTCAAAGGCGTAAAGTTGATGACTTTATCATTTATAAATTTTCCTAAGAACAAGATATGTGATTTGGACGTTTGGACTTAATGCATAAAGTGCTTTATGAGATTTTTAGCCATCAGTTGAGTACACGGGGTGTAGATATAAGTACGCTCAGTTTACTATGTTCAGTTCAAATTTTCCCCTTGCTTGTAGAGCATGTACGCGGAGCATAGTAGGGTGGTACACTTAGCATACTCACTAAAGGACCTTTAGGTCATTATTTGGGCCTTAGTTTGGGCCATTTTGGCCTTGAGGTTAGTTTTACATTCTGGGCCTTGGGGTTAGCTTGGGCCATTTAGGCTTTGGGTTTGGTTTGGGCCATTATAGGTCATGGCTTGTTGGGCCTAGGGTAGGAAAGGTAAAAAGGTCTTTTACCCTTTGTAATAAGGATTAGGATTTGGACTTTTAGTTGGGGTTTATTACCTTGAATAATGATTAAGGTTGGTTTGAATGTGTTAAGTGTGAGGAGGTATTGTAGCAGTAGCTTGTGTGTGATTGCTTATCATTAGATTGAGGTGAGTCTTCTCACAGTGTTATGGTGGGTGGAAGGCATCGATGTCGGTAGATAGATTATTGTTATTAAAAGGCTAGTTGTTTGTGTGACTCTTGCATGTATTCTATGTGTTTGTATGTATACTGGGTGGGGCCTGATGAGTATGTTGGGCGGGGGCCATTGCATGTTATGGACATATCTGTACTGGATGGGGACCAATGTCAGGCGAGGCCCATTATATGTATGGTATATGTATGGTTTAAGTTTATGTTTCAAGTACTTCCAGCACAAAGAGGAAGGGTCCGACCTGATCTGTAACGTCCTAAAAATATGATCCAAAAATTTCATATTTAATTTCAATAAAACAGGATTCCAAAAACATTGTCAATACAAACCAAGTGAAAATAATTGTATTACACATCATATCAATCAGAGTAAATTACAAAAGCGAAATTACACGGTGTGTGTGATGCAGTCATCTCGAGATCTTCCCCTAGAATCGAAAGTACCTAAAACAAAAACTGAAAACCATAAGCATAAAACTTAGTGAGTTCCCCAAACTATCCCATAACATATATAATAAACAACCTGTTGGGCCCCTGCCCTACATCAAGCCACGCCCTCCATCGGGCCCCGCCCGATGTCAAGCTCTCCTTGGTATACATATATATTATTCTTAGGCCGTGCCTGACATCGGGCCCCGCCCATTAAACATATACAATATATATCAAATAATCATGCTAACACATACGATGGTCATAAAACAATAACATACATTTCAGTCATCGGGCATTGTCTGGCATCGAGCCCTTCTCAGTTATCATAGCTGCATATAACACATGCAAAGGTCACGCAGACTCCTATCATCCTAACATAACCAATAAGGGTTGGTATTGGTGCCTTAGACTCGCTAAACACAGTGAGCAAACTCACCTCGACTACTGAATCTCACTGTAAATCCTTGACTGTTGTCCTGAAAAATCCCTGAGCTATCAATACAAAATACCAGCCAATTAACCTTTGGGTTCTAATCCATCTCCAACAATCCATACTTGGGGTAAAAGACCATTTCACCTCTCACCTAGTTCGTTCAAGACTAAGGCCCAAACTCATAATCTAAAAGGCCCAAAAAACCAAATAATCATCCAAAGCCCACTTTATGGCCTAAATTTACCAAATAGGACCCAAATCCTTACATGGGCCTTACCTTAAAGCTCAATAACTTTTCCTTAGTCCAAAATACTTATTCTCATATGGCGCATCAAGAGCCCAAATACCTATGCCTAATAGAAAGGCCCAAAGTGCAAAAATCTAACAGACTAAGTACACGGGGCGTACTCAGCAGTATGCTAAGTGTACATGCTAAATGGCTTGTACACCATGCGTACAAACTTTTACGCCCAACGTACTCATCCATCAAGACATAATCCAATTTAAGCACTTAATGCTTAAGTCTATAAGTCCAAACAAAGATCTAAGTCCCAGTAAGTTTTTGTAACCATAAAGCCACAGACTTGGTGACTTTCCATGCCCTATAAGGAGCCAACTTCAAGATATAGCACTCTACTTTCAATAAAGGGACAAAATCTCATGCATGGGTGATTCTAAACCCTAAAGGTGCCACTTTTATGAACTTTGAACCTTAGAAGCACCAAGAGTAGCAAATCATAGCTCCTAGAATCGTACCAAATCACAAGATCTCATTCATGGGGCCAAAAAGGGTTCAAAACCCTTATAAATTACATTTATGTTTCTAATGAACAAGGTCATGGCTTTTACCTCAAACAAGCTGGAAATGAAGCAGATAATGAAGATCCACAAGATCTGTCTGTTGGATTAGGTGTCTAAGTTCATAACTTTTTCTAGAATGTACTTGACCCGGTTAGCATGGTCCATTTTGGGTTGCATGGTATTGCAACACTTGGATAGACTAAATGAGAGACAGGACACTTATGGTTTATTAATATATTATAATTTCTAATATATTAATAATATTATTCAATTAGTTTTGATCAAGAATTAATTTAGAATTAATTTGGTGATCAAAAGCAGACTAATTAAATAAATGGGGTTGATTGTGTAAATCATCCATTCTTTTATAGTGGTCTAATGATCCATGGTTTATTGAATTGGGCTAAAACCCATAGAGTGCTCCATGGATAGTCCATGGAGGTTATAAACCCATGGATCATGGGATATGAAAAGCCATGCCAATTAGGGTTTACATGTGTAACCCTACTTGTGACACAACTATAAAAGGACCCCATGGCTAGCAAAATCGGACTACTAGGCGTAGAACAAGAGGGCTAGCCGATTTTGAGTGATAATGTACTTCTCTCAAAGTTATTAAAAGAGTTGTGGTGTTGTGTGAAACATTTGAGGTGCTAGGTTCACAAGGTTCTCAAGGAATCCAAGCAACAATAAAGGTATGTTCTTCTACTAGCTTTTATGTTTCAAAGTTCCCTATTCCATGCTAGTTAGGTTAAGAACCTTGGAAATCAAATTTGCATGTATCTTAGTAAAACCATAGATCCAAGGTTTCTAGGGTTGCATGTACAACTTAGGAGTGTTAGAATGCTCAAAACCCTTCAGTGGTATTAGAGCCTAGGCTTGTTTTAATACAAACTTGTTTTTCAAAACCAAGAATCTGTCTAGACTGGAAAATCGACAAGTTCTGGCCAAGAACTCGACGATTTCAGTAGTTTATGCATGAACTCAGCAAGTTTCTTATAGAACTCGACAAGTTTGTCTTCCAGTTTGTAGATTTTCGAGTTTTTCTGCTGGAAATGGACTATAAACATTACCCTAACCTATTTTGACCTTATAAAACTTGTTTTAGATGGTGTAATGGTTATGCTAATCCATTTACAATGGCTATTATCAAAATTTCAATTTTTGTATGTGTTGTTTTTGATTCTTGAAATTGTTGATATGAATGTTCATACACTTATCAGTTTAGAAGATCATAGGAATTATTTGCAAATAGTTTGTTATTTTAATTTTTGATCTTGATGTGTTTTAATGGAATCCAAAATTTGTCCTCAATTTATGGATTACCAAAAGTCTTTCTTTTAAAGTCCATTAAAGAACACCTATGTTACATGAAAATGAAGGGTCTTCATTTTAATAAACCAATAATTCATAAGTTACGAAGTTGAAAATCTTTGAAAGTTACAAAACTTGCCCTCAAGTTTTGGAACACGTAAAGTCACTTTAAAAACTTTAGTTCCAACCCTTAAAATTTTAAAAGTTAAAATTCAACCCTTATAATTTATAATATTATAAGTTAATTATATATATATATATATATATATATATATATATATATATATGTATATATATATATATGTATGTATGTACGTATAAGAACAAGTTATTTTACCGTTAGTAGGTCTCATTCACGAAGACGGTCTATAAGGGGGTATGTGACATCCCCAAAATCACGGCCAAAAAAGACCGATTTTTTTATACTTAATTTCAAAATCATAGTAACCTTTTAATAAAAGAGTTGCAAAATTTATCCCAAAACAATAATATGATAAAGGGTTATCAAAAGCATTTCCTTAGAAATGTATTTCATTAAAAGACTAGGGATGTCATGTTCGATACAGTACATAAGTATAAACAATACAATATAAGCCTTACCACATTATTTCATATCTACAGGCCTATATTTGTAATCCCTCATCCCAATACATCACAACTATGCACGAGCGCCACTACCTGTAATACATAAAACTAAGTGGGTCAGGCTTGGGAGCGTGGTGAGCACATAGGGTTTTCAACCCACAATAAATAAGTTTATTAATTTCATCGACCAACAATAACCTGATTACCCGTTACCATTATCCTCACATTACGTCCCTAAACAGCTATCATAAGGGACCTATCCTAAGGGTCATCATCAGGATGGACACTACTGCTAAGGGGGTTCCTCAGAAATAAATGTCCTAAAGGCAACCATGAGGGGGATGGAGTACACCGGTGAACACATCGTTCATAACACCTACAGGTTGCGAGCCTGTCAGCATTCCACTGGACTGTCTAGAAGAGTCCATGGTCGTCATCTATATTTTGCTAGATGACTGAATCAACAATAACAACATCGAGGCCTCTTATCATTTTATCACACATCATCTATTCAATCGACCCATATTTTACCCCAACATTTTTTGTAGATATAAAATACATATACAATTTAAATCATATAAAACTTATATAAAATCGCTCATCCAGCATAGATAGCCAGTATAAAAATAATATACACACATAGCACGTAGTTTATATAAAATACTTCATATCTATGTGTAAGATGAAAGGGACCATGCACTCACTTGAAAAGGTTGTGATTCCGAACTCAGATAGCACTTCGCTTCTTAAATAAAATTTCCTTCGACAAAACCTAGTATTATTACGACTAGAGTTTAGTCTATTATTCGCCGAGACTAATTAATAGTCTAGCTATTATTACTATTATATAAGCATTAAAAAAATACTTATATAACCCATAATAATAGCCCAAGTATTTATTATAAGTTCTTAATAACGTTACTATAATTAAATAAAAAGCTATATTAAAAATAGCGTGGGCATGGCTCACTTACAACGGGTTTTATAGAAAACCAGGCTTTGCTTGGAGCAACATTCCCGAGCCAAAAAGCTCTTCTTCTCGGAGCCGTCGAGCACTCCGGGGCTTCCGCTTCATGCTAGGGAGGTTCCTTAGGCTTTTCAGGGGATTTCGGGGCTAGAGAGAGGTTCTAGAGAGAGAGAGAGAGAGAGAGAGTAAAAAGAAGAAAGAATGGGAAAGGTGTGAAGAAAATGAGGGTGGTAGAGGTGGTATTTATAGGGTGAAATGTGGCTGAACTTGGTGCCTCATGTCACCATCCGGTGGCAAGCCTTGGGGAGAAAACAATGACCAAGTTTGTGCCACGTCACCGATTTTTGCATAGCTCCTCATGGAATTCGTTTCCGTTCAGGTCGATGATGATGTTCCTAATACGGTTACTAACAGATATGAACTTGCCACTGGCAACTTGCACAATTAGGGCATCATCAAGTTTTTCTATAGGCAATGCTAATATTCTACCAAACTTATGGGATACAAACGAGTAGTTTGCTCCTAAATCAAATAGTATGTTGGCAGGTAAAACATTTACAAGAAAGGTACCTGAAGCGACGTTTGCTTCCTCCTTCGCATCCACAAGCATCATTTGGAAAGATCTTGCCTTCGGCTTCGGTGGTATGTTGGGTCTCCCTGCCTCCTTCTTCTTTGGGCAGTCCTTCAAAAATGCCCCCTCCTCATTACACCCGTAACATGCCTTCTGGGTGAGGGTACATTCGTTGGCATAGTGCCCTGGTTTTCCACACTTGTAACAAGTGACTCCCCCGTCACATTTCCCAGTGTGCTTCTTTTTGCACTTGTCACACCACTTCGCTTCTGATCCTCCTCCTCTCGAACCAGACTTCGAGAATCTACTCTTCTTATTGGACTTCGAGGATCCATCAAACTTTATTTTTCACCAACCTCAACCCATTCCAGACCCCTTTCTTTCTGCTGGGTCTCCACATTTTTAGCTCCTCGAACAGCCGATTTCAATGTAGTTGCCATCTTGACTATTGGGCTAAAGTCAGCGGGCAATCCGTTCGCGAACCTCTCAATTTTGGATACTTCGGTTGGCACTAGGTACGAAAACAACTTCATCTTCTCTGTGAATGCAGTAGTGTAGTCGTCAACGCTCATTCTTCCCTTCCTCAAGTTTTGGAACTCATTGTTCAGGTTGATCAGATCTATCTCTGAACAATATTGCATCTTCAGTTGTTCCAAGAACTCATCCCATGACATTTTCATAGCTTCTCCTAGCGGCATTGTATCCGCCAATACTTTCCACCAGCTCAAACTCCAATTTTCAGTTGTCTTACAGTGAAGACGGTTTTCTACTTCGCACTGCAGTCGCAGCTTTCAAACACAATCTCCATCTCGGAGTTTCAATTCATTATCTCCACAGGCTTTGGGCTTCCTGAGAGACTTGGTGGTTTTGCACCCAAGAAATTCTTGTACATCTGCCCATCCTTGTTTTTTCTCCTCTCTGGGCCATCCCTTTGCTCACCTTGAGTCCCTACTTGACTCCCTTGGTGGCTGTAGTTCCCTTCCTCAGATTGCTTCGGAATTGGCTCGGTCAGCTCAACGTGTATGGTAGGTTTGTCCCTATTTTTGTGGAACATCTGTCTCATTTCTTCCCTTTGTTCAGCTAGCATAGCCCGAATCATGGTTTGAACTCCAGCCATGGTGACTGGCTCAGGTGTAGCTCCTACTACAACAGGTATTTGCTGAATCACTAGGGGTTGATTCCTATTCCCATTCACATTCCCAGCTCCACTACGGGTTGTTGTCATTTTGATATATACACCTAATAAGGTGAATTTAGATCTTTATTTAGGATAGACGTTTAAATCATCCTTATCAATCCGAAATGTTTATATGCTAGTTCTAATATCGTACTCGTACATTTCGAATCCTAAACGCATAAGGTTTCCAGATCCGGTCGGCAACAGACCATAGATCCGAATAAATAACAACATATCGGGTACAAAGCATTTAGCACATAAAAGCATTTTAAGAATAATTCCTAAAATAAGCTAGTGCTCACATCTCATAATCATCGCTTAGTATTCTAAGTTTAAGTCTAGAAATCCTACAAATTCCTAGTTCGCTTAAACTAAGGCTCTGATACCAACTGTGACATCCCTAAAATCACGGCCAGAAAAGACCGGTTTTTGTTTATACTTTATTTCAAAATCAGAGTAACCTTTTAAAAAAAGAGTTGCGGAATTTGTCCCAAAACAATAATATGATAAAGATTTATCAAAAGCATTTCCTTAGAAATGTATTTTATTAAAAGTCTCGGGATGTCATGTTCGATACAGTACATAAGTATAAACAATACAATATAAGCCTTACTACATTATTTGATATCTACAGCCCTATATCCGTAATCCCTCATCCCAACACATCACAACTATGCTCGAGCGTCACTACCTGTAATACAGAAAAATAAGTGCGTTAGGCTTGGGAGCCTGGTGAGCACATAGGGTTTTCAACCCACAATAAATAAGTTTATTAATTTCATCGACCAAAAATAACCCGATTACCCATTCCTGTTATCCTCACATTACGTCCCTAAACACCTATCATAAGGGACCTATCCTAAGGATTATCATTGGGATGGACACTACTGCTAAGGGGGCTCCTCAGCAATAAATGTCCTCAAGGCAACCATGAGGGGGATGGATTACACCGGTGAACACATCGTTCATAACACCTACAGGTTGCGAGCCTGCCAGCGTTCCACTAGACTGTCTAGAAGAGTCTGTGGTCATCATCTATGCTCCGCTAGATGACTGGATCCACAACAACAACATCGAGGCCTCTCATCATTTTATCACACATCACCTATTACATCTACCCATGTTTTACCCCAACATTTTTTATAGATATAAAATATATATATATATATATATATATATATATATATATATATATATATATATATATATACAATTTAAATCATATAAAACTTGTATAAAATCGCTCATCCAGCATAGATAGCAAGTATAAAAGTAATATACACATATAGTGTTGGATTAGTGTCTAAGTCCATAACTATTTTGGTATGTACTTGACCCGATGGTGCATGGTCCTTTTGGGTTGCCTTCACCAAAGCAACTTGATTGGAGAAATAAATAGAGAGAGAGGTTATTATGATTTATTAATATGTTATAAGAATAATATATTAAAGGAGAAATCATATTTGTTTAATTAATATTGGTCAATAATTAATTAGGAATTAATTTTGTCATCAAGTGTAATTAATTAAACTAGAGTGGCTGGATTGTAATTATGTGATAGTTACAAAATAAGGTAAGGATTATCCTAAGTATAAGATGGGCGAATTTAAGGTGATAATGCCTTAGAATTCGACTATGATAAGGATTCAAGGATAATCTTATGGGTTGCTTGGTAAGCAAGGAACTAGATAAGGATAATGACTGAAACCCTATCTGTACACCTATATAAACCCCCTTGGCTCATGAATTCGTGTAAGACCTTCCCAAGGCTTCTTAGGGACGAATTGAATACCTCCCCTCTCTCCTCATATCTTCTCCATTTCCTTTTGGTGTTTGTAAGCCATTAGAGGAGTGACACTTGTGACTCTAAGCCTTCCAAAGTCAATTCAAGGAGGAATTAGGATTGTTATTGCTACATAACAATCAAGGTAATATCTTAAACCTAATTATATGTTAATATCGATTTCCATATGCTAGAATTAGGGTTTATAGTCTTGGATTCAAAGCATGTACAATAGAGAAACCCAGATCCAAACTTTAGGGTGTGTATGAGCACATATGATGTTCTTAGAACCAAAACCCATCAGTGGTATCAGAGCCTAGCTTGGTTTCAATTGTATTGATGCATTGTATACCTGAAAAATTCGTTTTTTGGTGTTTTGGAGGCTGGACTCGCCAAGTCCATAACTGAACTCGCCGAGTCCAAGCCTGACTCGACGAGTCAACTCGTCAGATGGAGGGTATCTTGGGTTTTCTTGCTGTTTTTGCTTATGGATAGTTACCTTATCATGTTAGATCAATATTAATCTGATTATATGATATATTTGACTATAATTTTGATCTAATTGAAGATATTTATCAATTAATAAGATAATTGTTTCCTTATGTGATAATTGATTAATTATTTTGAGTAAATTGATAAATTGTTTTGCAAGAAATCATTAAATAAATCAAATATGGATAATTATGTGATTAAATGTTAGTTTGAATTATTTGTTATTTGATCCTTGTTGTTATGAAAAGTTTCATATTTTGCCCTTTAGGTTTTATGGTTTAAATTTGAACCCAAAAGTTTTGTAGTTTTGAAATTTAAATAGTTAAAACCCTAATGTTTTGAAAAAGGTTTCAAAACTTGCCCTCAAGTTTTGGAATTTAAATTTTGATTAATAGTTTAATTTTGATGTATATTTAAATTCTAACCCTAATGTTTTGAAATGTTTTTAAAACTTGCCCTCAAGTTTTGGAATTTAAAAGTTGATTAAAAGTTTAATTAGGAATGTTAAATTCTAAAACCCTAGAAATGTTTTGAAAAGTTCAATTCACACCCTTATGGTTTTATTAATTAATTAAGGTGTATAATTAAAAGAGGTCTAATAAATCCATAAAAGTTTTGATTTGAAATTTAATTGAATTAAAAGTATAATTATTAAATTTGCCCACCTAGTATTTTAAAAGTGTAAAATACACCCTCTACTATATAACATTAAAAGTCTAACATTATATATATGTATGAGTAAAAGTCAGTCTTACCGTTAGTAGGCCTCATTCATGAAGCTGGTCTATCAGGGGTGTTTAAGAAAATTGCCTATAAAATGGCGATTGAATGGGTATCCACTCTTACCCACCGCACTCTTGACTAGTGGAGGGTCGTTAGCCGAACGGGTAGGATAGGACGAAACCTTCCATTATAAGTATAATAAAATACAAAAGTAACTAAATGTTTTTCAAATTCCCAATATTAGTTACTTAGGCAAAAGTGAATTGATGCAACTCCATGAAATTACACTTTGTGCCCTTGCGAAGATGTTAGTGGAGTGTGTGTGTCGTTTACCGGCACACTAAATGGTTCTAAGCAAAGGTAGCAAAGGGTGACTCACTGTTTGTCATAGTTTGGTGGAGCGTGTGTGGTTTACCGGCACATCGAATAGGTGATTGTAACATGTGAGGGCACCATGTAATTTGCATGGTTATTCACACCCACTTTGTGATCCTCGGCATCCCAGTCACAAACAAGAGGGGCATATCGAGATTTAAACATGCCATTGAAATGGTCAATGAATCTCAAAGGATCTAGGATTTTTCATAGATTTAAAACTTAAATTTCTTTTTTCATGGTGGAAATTAGTGAATCGTCATTCACTTACCTTCAAATGTTCTGCAACTAGATTACGACATCCCTTTTCTAGGTTGTAGCGTATTGTGTTGGGTCCTAGCCTTAGTATCTCATTTGGGTGATTTACTAAGGACTCAATCGATCAACTAACTTGAATTTGTTTTCTCCCATTTTGTAGATGTCAAAGTTCGACAACTATGGTCTTCTCAAATCCCGTGGAACAAGCATTCCACATGAAGATGATATTCCACAATTCGATCGAGGAACAAGATATCATGCTTCACTTCCTCCTCCTCCTCCAATTGTTCTCCCTAACCCACAAGATCGAAGAATTGAAAGGTTCAATATCACTAAGTCCCTATTGGAAATGAAACATGAAGATGGTAAATCCGTGTGTGCCCACATTCTAAGAATGAAATCACACATCGATAGGTTGATTATGTTGGGTGTGTCATTTCCCGATGAGTTGGCTGTGAACTGGGTTTTGTAATCACTCCCTGAATCATATAATGAGTTCAAAAGAAAGTATTATATGATGGATCATGACGACAACCTCATTGACCTAACTTACATGCTCATTGTTGCTGAATAAGAAATGATTTGGCGAAGCAATGGAGCATATTTGTTGGGAAAGTCAACCGACCATGCTTCCGAGGACGTTCTAGGAGAACCGACCTGCGTTTGCTGCCAAGAGAAAGGGCGTTGGATAGAAGTCTGCCCCAAGAGCCTGAAAATTCCAAAGATGGGAGAGTCAAAGAGTATGACTGCGCTTCAGGTAAAATCCACTATCTAACTTCATTAAGTTCCTATTCATTGATTCAAAATACATGATGTGATAAGATTGCATTTGAATGTTTTTGTAGGATCGGTGAAAAGAAAGGAAGCTTGGTGAAAGAGCAAGATGAATCTAATCACAAGAAATAGATCATGATCGCATGGACTTGAAGATTAGATTTTGAGCTTAGATAGTTATGATAGAGTTGTTAGAAATTTTCCTTTTGAAATACATAGTTTTCAATGGATTTTGCATTGTAAGGGCAAATGTTTTCCGCTGCTTTTATAAATAAAATAAATTTTGGTTTGACTTATTTATTTGTTTACTTCCTTGCAATGAAATCGTTATGAAAATTGATGTTTGAATATTTTTTCAACAAATGAATATGATTCTTATGGAAAAAGTCGAGAATTTACCAAATAGGGAGAGTTTCTCATCGCCCAAATTTCAATTCGACGGAAATTTGGAATCACGCAACTTGGTTGCATGATGAATGAGAAAATTTCATATTTGGAAATTACACTAATTCATTGACAAAGTGTTAAGTGAAGGACTAGGAGATCAAGTACACAAAGTTGCGTATTGATCAAGTCCACCACAAGAGTAACAAAGATATTCATCATGATTTGCTAAAGGTTTAGTAAATATGATTATACTTATAAGATTAAGTGCAATTCGGAATTGATTAAAAAGGTTTAAATCAATAGCAAAACGAATAAGAAGAATCAAGTAGGCAGAAAGATAAAAGTTTCTCCATTCTAAGAAGAAGGGAGAGTACCTTTTATGCTTTATGATAGGTCTTTATGATTAAGAACCATATCTCAATTGATCCTCTAAGTGAGTCTTAGTACAATTGTATGTTTAAGAAGAGGAATCAAGAAATGAAGAAATGGTTAAATCAAAAGGTCAATCATACTTCGTTCCAATAACAAGTCTTAAAGTTAAGATTGTGACAATGAGTGAAAAGTATTAAAGGTTTATAACATTCATCAAATGTGGAAAGTTGTGATGTCTTGGATAAGACAAAGGCCAACTAGGACCAATTTATGCAATGTTTTGATAAAAGCTACACTAACTCTTGAATATTTGTTTTGTCAAGAAATGGTTATTGACAAGAGAATCTTATATGTCAAGGAGTTAGTGGGAGTCTTATTGGTCTTGAAAGGTTTCAAGAACAAATCAAATAAACCTTATCGATCATCACTAGCACACGAGTTGAGGTATACAACCTATCATGTTAACATTATTTTGTTTCTGTGCTATTTCCAATTGAGTTAATTATGCATGTGAGTTCTATGGGTTCTCATTTTGAACGCGTAAAAGGCAAGGCACCTTGATCAATGAAAGGTACGTTGATAGGAAAAGGTGAGTTGCTTAACTACTTGGAAGACGTGGTGGGCAGTTGTGCTACCATAAGGCAAGAAATCAAGATTAAGAAAGTTCGGTCCATATGACTTTGAATTTGTCGTAAACTTTGGTTTTAACAAATTCACATGGATAGGAACAAATACACCGTTTAAATCTAAGTGTCATAAGATTTCCTCCTTCATGAAAATGATTGTGAGGAAATGCTTTCACTAAGAAAGATTTTAAGAATATAGTGATTGTAAAATTGCATTCTCGAATTTGATTATGGTTACAGTATCCCTTTCCATAATTTGAATTGTGAGGTTTGGGAATTAGTCTTAATTGTTTAGACACACATATGAACTATCTACGGCAAAGGTGTATAAGTTTGAGAAGCCTTGCTAAAAGATTATCAAAACATTAAGTATTAGAAACATGGACTTAAGAAATTCAATAGGTATTGTTTTTCTGAAAGTTAATATGTTTATGAATACATGTCGAAGCTAGTGGGAGCATAAGTGTTATGTTTTATAATATTCATCATGATAGTGGGAGAATAAATGTTATGATTGTATGATTATTAAGGCACGTATTGCAAGTTGGCAATATTAATTATAGAAAACAAGGGTCATTCTTTGCAAAGTTGTAAGGATGGAATAGTTGTTTTGCTATAATTAAGGGAGAGAATATTATGCTTCATTTCTAATCTAAAGGCTTAGGTTGAGAAATGTTAATAAATTTAGTCAAAGGTACATAGTGTGTTCTTAAAATTTCGATTATGATTACGGCATTCCTCTTCACAATTCAAATTTTGAGAACATAGCAAATAAAACATTATGCGTCGTGTCCCATACGCTTCGGGTATAGGATCGATTGCAAATGCTTTAATATTTGACCATTCTAAAATTTTCCAAATGTCTAGCGCATTTAGAGGAAAAAGGGACAAGAATTGGTTTTGACTAAAATAATTAAACAACTATCAAAGGACAATCCAAAGTTCGACGAGGATTGGTTGCTTATGAGTAGTTGGAAGCATGGTATTGGATGGAACATTTCCACATTATTATGAATAGAAAAGATTTTATTAAGAATAAGTTGTCATATGGAAAATATGGAAGTGTGTCCATATTGGAAATTGAATATTAAAAAAATCTATGACTAGATTAGAAACTTTTATGCAAAAGGATGTTCAAAGGAATGTACTTTGAGTGAGAGACATCGTATCTAAGGAATTGTCTTGTAACAATCTACGATAGAGGACTTTGTAATATCATTGGCAATAGTCTTTGTGACTTTGGTACAATAAAATTACAAAAGGATTGTTGCATAGAATGTTAGAATCTAGCATATTCTATAAGTAGCAAGAATTTGATATTCTTTCACTTATGAAAAAGGATTTGGAGTTGTGAAATGAGAATGATTGGAAATGTGTTCAATTTGATCTATTTCACAATGTAAGAACCAAAAGTAAACATTGTGTGCATGCTAGGAGCATGGGACAAGTGTAATAATTCAAGTAAGAAGTTAATTACCCGAAACGACAAATAATGAGTAATAAATATGGTGATAAATAAAAGGAGTTTTATTTATACTCAAAGGGTTGAGGCCATATAGGATTAGTATTATTCTTGTGTTTCACTTTGCATGTTTTGACTTCCAGAATAATTGAATTTATTAAGAATAATCGAATTATTCAAACGGGCCACAGTCGTTCATATGTTGGAAGTAGATATGAATGAAGATTGTCGTGAATTGGTGTGTGGATTGTCTAAAAGAGTATTAGACATAAGCAAATGTTTGTTGCAACGTTCATGAGTGCTTATGAATATGAATTTGAGCATTGGATTAAACCCATGCTCACTTGGATCACTCCATGAATTGTATCACGAATGATTGGTGAGACGATAACATCTTATATTCTTGAAACCGAGATGTGTGAGTTGTATCTTGCTAATGGGTTCCACATTGATAATATAAAAAAGCACTAGTAACTTGGCGTTATAAAACATATTGTTGTGTGTGATTCGGTGAGTGAGTGCGAGCAAGCATTGTATCAAAGTTTATCCGTTCCTTTTATCCCAAGAAGGATAAAAGCGATATCCTTGGGCCCCTCGATGATTTAGTAATGACAAACGTAAATGCTCGGCCGGGCTAGGGCTAATTTGATTGTTCAATTAGTCAGTCGTCATAAATCGGGAAATCGAGAAATAGTACAAAGAGAATGATTAGAAATCATATCTCATACGATATCTAGAATGGAGGAATATATGATCCCTTATCTAAGGACACGCATATCTGATAGGATCAGAGTTAACAGCGGCTTTGGAAAGCTACGATTGCATATCAGGATCTGAAGTCATACGCAGAATAGTTATTAGACTTATCCAAGTGGGAGATTGTTGGATTAGTGTCTAAGTCCATAACTATTTTGGTATGTACTTGAACCGATGGTGCATGGTCCTTTTGGGTTGCCTTCACCAAAGCAACTTGATTGGAGAAATAAATAGAGAGAGAGAGAGGTTATTATGATTTATTAATATGTTATAAGAATAATATATTAAAGGAGAAATCATATTTGTTTAATTAATATTGGTCAATAATTAATTAGGAATTAATTTTGTGATCAAGTGTAATTAATTAAACTAGAGGGGCTGAATTGTAATTATGTGATAGTTACAAAATAAGGTAAGGATTATCCTAAGTATAGAATGGACGAATTTAAGGTGATAATGCCTTAGAATTCGACTATGATAAGGATTCAAGGATAATCTTATGGGTTGCTTGGTAAGCAAGCAACTAGATAAGGATAATGACTGAAACCCTATCTGTACACCTATATAAACCCCCTTGGCTCATGAATTCGTGTAAGACCTACCCAAGGCTTCTTAGGGACGAATTGAATACCTCCTCTCTCTCTCTCTCTCCTCATATCTTCTCCATTTGATTTTGGTGTTTGTAAGCCATTAGAGGAGTGACACTTGTGACTCTAAGCCTTCCAAAGTCAATTCAAGGAGGAATTATGATTGTTATTGCTACATAACAATTAAGGTAATATCTTAAACCTAATTATATGTTAATATCGATTTCCATATGCTAGAATTAGGGTTTATAGTCTTGGATTCAAAGCATGTACAATAGAGAAACCTAGATCCAAGCTTTAGGGTTTATATGAGCACATATGATGTTCTTAGGACCAAAACCCATCATATAGCACGTAGTTTATATAAAATAATTCATATCTATGTGTAACATGAAATGGACCATGCACTCACTTGAAAAGGTGGTGATTCCGAACTCAGACAGCGCTTCACTTCTTAAAAATAATTTCTTTTGATGAAACCTAGTATTATTACCACTAGAGTTTAGTCTATTATTCGTCGAGACTAATTAATAGTCTAGCTATTATTACTATTATATAAGCGTTAAAAAAATACTTATATAAACCATAATAATATTCCTAGTGTTTATTATAAGCTCCTAATAACGTTACTATAATTAAATAAAAGCTATATTAAAAATAGCGTAGGCATAACTTACTTACAGCGGGTTTTATAGAAAACCAGGCTTTGCTTGGAGCAGCATTACCGAGCCAAAAAGCTCTTCTTCTTGGAGTCGTCGAGCACTACGGGGCTTCCGCCTCGTGCTAGGGAGGTTCCCTAGGCTTTTCGGTGGATTTTAGGGCTCAATTTCTATTTCAGTTCTATCATTAGCTCATAACTTTTCCGAATAGATGAATTGGTATCTAGAGGTTCTAGAGAGAGTAAAGAGAAGAAATAATGGGAAAGGTGTGAAGAAAATGAGGGTGGTAGAGGTGGTATATATAGGGTGAAATGTGGTTGAACTTGGTGCCTCATGTCACCATCCGGTGGCAAGCCTTGGGGAGAAAACAATGACTAAGTTTGTGCCACGTCACCCATTTTCGCACAGTACACTTCTGACTTCTAAAATCCGTAACTTTCACATACGAGCTCTGTTTCTGGCATTCTTTATATACACACGTAGATAAAAATAAGATCTACAACTTTCGTTTTGACCCCGTCAGCTAATTCTCGACCGATCTTAAATTTAACAGTACGAGGAGATTATACTGTTAAATGTCCGCGTAAAATTCATAACTTCTACATACAGACTCTGTTTTCGTCTGTCTTTTTACTGTTGAGTTCCTATTAATGAGATCTTCAATTCTCATTTAGCTCGCGTAGGCCAAAAACCGCTCGATCTAAAATTCGAGTTTCGAGTTGTACACTACTATACCGAAACTTCGAAAAATGATAACTTCCTCATATGAAGTCAGATTTGGGCGTTCTTTTTATGGACGCTCTTGGTTTAAAGTATTCTACGACTTTTATTTAGATCTTTAAGGCTAAAACACGCTCTATCGTAAATTCACTATTTACGCTTCCTGGTATCGTGTCGGTTCCATCGCTAAACTTCGACATGTCATAACTTCTTCGTTACAACTCGGATTTCGGTGTGTTTATATCTCCGGAATCCTTGTTTCGACCATTACAACTTTATGTAAAGATATCGGGTTTATCTCACATTTTAATTTTGACACTTATTTTTATCCTTTATTTATTATACATTTACAAATGAGTAATAAGCACATAAATACACATAATTCACATAATACTCAAATATTTTATTTTTATTATTTCAGAAAGAGTTACAATAGTTTACCTAGACTATTACATTGTCTAAAAATGCGTAGCCCCGGAACCCGGGCGTTATAGTGTATAAGGTTGTTTTCTATAAAATGGCAGCTTAATGGGTGTCCACTCTCACCCACCGCTTCCTTGATTGTTGGAGGGTCGTTAGCCAAACGGGTAGGACAATGACTTTAATCCTCATTAAAAGTATGATGGTTATAAATTAACTAAATGTTTTTATAAATTCCCAATCTTAGTTACTTTGGGAAAATGTGAATATGGTGCTAACCTACGAAATTACACTTTGCACTTTGCTTAAGTCATTAGTGGAGCGTGTGTGATTAACCGACACACTAACCTAGACTTAACAAGGTAGGAAAAGGGTGGCTTAAGGTTTATCATAGATCGGTGGAGCGTGTGTAATTAACCGGCACATCAGTTCGGTGATAACTATTAAGAGTACCACGTAATTTGCATGGTTAATTCACACCTTGTTCTGTGATCCTCGACATCACAGTCACAAAAATTGAAGGGCACATTTGAGATTGAAACATCACATTGAAAAGTTTAATGAATCTCAAAAGAATCTTGGAGTTTCAAAACTAATTAAAACCTAATAATTTATTTCGTTTTTCATGGTGGAAATTGGTGAATTGTCATTCACCTACCTTCAAATATTTTATAGCTTGGATTACGACATCCCTCTTCTAAGTTATAAAATATTGTGTTGTATCATAGCCTTAATATTACATTTGAGTGTCTTATTAAGGACTATCTTTATATCTAATCTAAACTTGTCATTCTTTCTTTTCAGATATCTTCCAACAATGCTGCTTCTGGCTCAAACCCTACCAGCTCCTTCTCTCATGAAACTTTGTGGGAGAGTCATCTTCGATGGTTCAAACTTTATGGATTGGATCCGGAACATCAGGATGGTCACTCATTACGAGGATAAGAAATATTTACTCGAAAAGGAGCTTAAGGAACTTGATGAGTCGGCTGCTACTCCTGAGGATATCGCTGAATTCCAGGCATATAAGAGAGATGCCACTAAGGTGGCATGTATCATGTTGGCCACAATGATAGTCGAGCTCCAAAATTCCTATGAGTACTTCTATCTTTTTGAGATGCACCAGGATTTGATGGGTAGATACCATTAGAGTGTTAGATTAGGGCTAAGGATCTGCTCAGAATTGTGTAATAGAAGAGATGCCTTTGTATGCTTACTATATGAACCTCTAGAACTACATGCTAGTATGGATTTTTGATGATATGTTAGGATGGACGGTTAGATAGTGCTCTAGTTAGAACTCGTTGCACGAATGTTGCTTGCTTTTTGCTTTAGGAACCACTTTTAGTGTTGGCTGACTATCAAGCAAATATGCTAGGTTACATGTTGCAAAATTTAGATAATTTTAGATGGTTAGGTTTAGATCTTTTGTACAGCTCTTGCTTGAGTCTGACCGCTGTAGTGTGAGACTTTACAGTCGAATAATTCTCTAGTGTCTATGGCATATAATTATATTTGTAAGGTAGTTAGCATGTGTTAGTGGGGCTTTCTTCTGTAGCTGATGGTGGAAAGTGGTAGGAAAGGGAATCCTACAAGAACCTAGGAAGCATGTTAGCATTAGCAGATGTGTTGTTTAGGGAGTAACTTAGGGGAATCGGGATGATTCTTGAGGAAAGTTCGGATAGGTGTGGAAGGTAGGGGGCTCGTACTACTAGAAGCACATGATCTATAATCGATTCAAAGGAGTCCCGAGGATATTAAGGGACCCGCTTGGTGTGAGATTTTTTGAGTGTATTCTGATGGTTTGTAAGGTTTATTTTTAGTATGGTGGTCACTCGAGGTGATTGTGGTCCTAGTGAGGGATTGGGTTCGTTCTATGGATCTGGACCCTTGAATGATCATATGCTGGAGTTTATTTTGTTTGAGATTATCGACAACATTTTGGACCAGACTCCCATGATCTTTGGTACGATCAAGGAGGGTATCATGGAGATTTTAGATGAGAATCTAGCCACATTTTGCACTGAGATAGTGGCTATGGTAGGTGCATGCTCTTTGACTTTTTAAGAGTTTCGTGCATATGTGGCTCCTAAGTTCTTCGGAATAAAGGAACCATTTCTAGAACATGGTGGTTGGTGGACATCGGGAATGCCTTCCATACTAGCTTCTTTCTCGATGGGCAAAGGTTAGATTTTCATCTTGTCTTCTAAACGACAGGGATCGCGATTGGTGGGAGGAGGTGGATTATGCTTTAGGAGGAGAGGCAGTTGAGACAATGTCTTGGGATGACTTCGTTATGAGATTCAGGACTAAGTTTACATTCGTGATTGAGGTGTTGGGTTATGATACGAAATAGAAGTTTGCTTTTCACAAAAACTGGCAACGGGAGACTTTAAAAATAACAAGTTTATTTTTAGTTCATAACAAAAGCGAACCATTATGGATAAATTTATACCGGTTAGAATGAAATAAAATCAACCAATGGATGTTTTAGAGATAACCTTTGAAGCCTTTGAACCCACTTGGTTTTGGGGTGTTGATGGAGATAACCAAAAAATCAAAGTGTATGATCTTCTCTACAAGTATCCACCATCAAGAGTAAGGAACTTGGAATGCTAGTTCCTTCTTGTTTTCTGGAGTGTCTAAATCCTTTAAGTGCTTAACTGAATTAAGCACTAAAGCGAACAACTCAATAGGTCTTCTAAACCACCAAACTAACTTTAAAAGAGAGAAAGAGGGAGAGTAGTAGAAAACCCACGGTTTTAGAGAGAAAGAAAGGAAGAAGAAGAGCTTCACTCTTGCAAAATTGGAAACCTCATGCATATCTTATATAGCCCATGAAAATTAAGGCTTAACCATTTTAACAATCTAAAGTAACGGTAGCCTTTAAAAGCATGGGAGACAAAAGGTGGAAGGTTGAAAAAGCAACCTCCTACACCATCATTATGCCTTTTAAAAGGTAATATTCTTTATTTTTTATAAACTCCAAGTTTATAAAATATAAACTTTGTCTTTAGGTAAAAGAAAAAAGAATCCAACTAGTCCAAAATGTTGTGCATGACTTATTAATTTATAACATATGAAATAATAACTAGTAATATTATCTTATAATTATTATTTTCACAAAAAAAATAATTATTCCCTAATTAAAATACAAGAATTAATATTATTTATTAATAATCATATTAATAATAAATATACAAAATGTGCCAAGTTGATAAATGTATGACCCTATAGGATCATATATTATTAGAAATATCACTCCATAATGATTCTTGGGCTTATAGATCCAACATGAGGTTCAACAGTTGATGAGGGGGTTTCAGGACCTTTTCTAGACTACCGAGACTATAGCAGAGATCACCACATGTTCTGTGAGATGGACTTATTGGTTTCATAGTATGTGGTGGACGAGGAGATGAAGAAGGCTCAGTACTATGATATATTGAAGGATGAGATACAAGATTTTGTGAGTATGTCTAGCTGCAAGACATTGGATGACAAGATAACTCAGGCTTGTGAGCAAGATATTGATTTGGAGACTCTGAGGAAGAGGAATTCGGTTCAGGCGAATGTATCGGAGGGCTCGGGGAAGAAGCCCAACGTTGTGGATTCGAGATATAGGGGCTAGTAGGGTTGGGGTCGGTGCAGCCAATGTGGATTGATCCATGAGGGAGCATGTAGGACTGCTGGTTTTCACTGCTTCAAATGTGGGAAGACTGATTACTTCTACAGGGATTGTACTGCCACCACCACCACCCAAGAATCGGGTACGATTTGCTTTCATTGCAATCAGAGGGGCCACAAGAAGTCCAATTTTCTAAGTTTGGCATCAGGAGGAGTGATGGTAGCACCCGCTCTAGCGACATTAAGGATTACCTACGGCCTCCAGGGCAAGGCAAAGGCGCCAGCGGTGAGGAGTTGAGCTTTCCAGCTGACAACCGAGGAGGCTCGTGCAATGCTAGATGTAGTTATGGGTATGTATTTCCTACCCATTTCATTATTTTCTATGATGTTTATGCTTATTATATATAATGCTATTATATAGGGATGTTCCTAGTGAACAGTGTTCCAGATTTAGCTTTGTTTGATTTAAGCGCCACCTGATCATTTATATCTCTTGCGCTTAGCAAGAGGTTCGGTTACACTCGAGGGGAGCTAGATTATCCATTAGAGATAGAGATTGCCGATGATCTTCTAGTGTGAGTATCAAGGGTACATCGAGGTTGTGTTCTGGAGTTATGTAGTGAACAGTATCCGAATGATTTGGTTCCTATCCCTTTGCACAAGATCAAGGTAATGATGGGAAAGGATTGGTAGAGCCCTAATGGAGCGATGATTGAATGTGGGAACTAGTGAGTTCGGGTTCGAACCCTAAGTGGGGGACAACTGGCTATTCATGGAGAGGGTGCTCAGCAGGGACCGACTCTCTGTTCAACTACGAGTGTTGCGACGTATCTACATCACGGTTGTTCTGGTTTTGTTGCTTATGTATTGGACACCAGGGAAGAGGAGAAAAGGATAATTGATGGTGCATCGGTTGTTCGAGAGTATGCAAATGTGTTCCAGGAGGAGTTGCCTGGAATGCCTCCGGAGAGGCGGGTAGAGTTAACTATTGATTTGGCTCTAAGGGTGGCTCCAATAGCCAAAGCACCCCATTGTTTAGCATCGCCATAGATGCAAGAGTTTTCTACACAGCTCCAAGAGCTGTTAGACAAGGGGTTTAATCAGACTGATTTGTTCGCCCTGGGGAGTGTCGATTTTGTTTGTAAAGAAGAAAGATGGCTCCCATAGGATGTGCATTGTTTATCGGGACCTGAACAAGTTGACGATGAAGAAATGTTATCCGCTTTCGAGGATCGACGATTTGTGCGACCTATTTCAGGGTGCGTCCTGGTTCTGCAAGATTGATTTGTGTAGTGACATAGAACACAGTTTGACATGCGAAATTAAAGCTTCACAATTGAACAAGGTGATTTGGGTGTTTAAGAGATATATTGATTGTATATGGTGTTAAAAAAAGGATCTAGATCTAGACTACATAATTAACACACACTTACACACTCACTTCTACATCTCTCAAAGCACACCTCTACAAGTGGACGAATCCACTATTTATAGAGGTGTTTACATGTCTCTCTCACTCTCTAACAAATGGGTCTAAAGGCTAAAGCACCAAATGCAAGTGGGTTTTACAAAAGTCAAACATTTACAAAGTCACGAATGAAGAACTTTGCACCCCAACATTCTCCCCCTCAATGTTAGGAATGAATGACCCACTTCAAATCTTCCAAAATCAAGCACTACGCGGTTCAAGCCTCAAAGGTGACACATGTCAAAAACGAACTTCAATCTTTAATTCTTCCATGACTCTTCAACTTGGGCTCTAGGATGTGAGACCATACAATCCGAGCAGCAACGAATGATTAAGAGTATTCCAAACTCCAAATAATCACCCAAAAGTTGTGCATAAAAACACACCCCAAAAATCTTCAATAAAACCAAACCCATTTCGAATATATCACTTCCGAACATTCAATTGCATCATCTCGTAGGCTTCAAAACTTTAAGATCACTTTGGTCTTCAAATCCGCGTAATATGAAAAATTCAAGTTCGAATTTCCATATTAAACTTCTCCCCCTTTTATAATCGAAATTTGATTATAAAACTCCAACGGAAAAAGAACGTGCTCTATTCGGAATTTTTCGTGTCAAAACTCTCCCTTAACATGTGGCATAAAATTTGTGCTTCAATCCGGAAAACCCAAAAAATATTCAATTTTTATTGCCGTTAACGGATTGCCTTTGACAAAATTTCTCAAAAATGGGTAGAAATTGTCAATTTCAAAATTCTGCAGTGACTCGTTGCGCCCAAAACAACAAAATATGCAAAACTCTCCCCCTTTTCCAAAGCTGGGTAGAAAGCATCAATTTGCACAAACTGCAGGGGCCTGAAATGCACAATCTTCAATTTTCAGCAAAAAATAGTCCTTTTTCGAATTTTGGTGCAATCTGCCAAAAATTCGAAGTCTCAGAGACCATCTTCGTAAATTCTACCCTCTTTACCCAAACATAGGAAGCATGCCCACAAAATTCGAAGCACCAAAAAAAAAATTCGAAGTCGGGTGAAAAATGTTAAACATACGAAACTTGCTTTAATTTTCGAAGTGACAAAAATTCGAAGGTTCAGGGGTTGATTTTGAAAATATTGCTTTTGTCCAAAATCATATCAAGACCTTTTCATAAATGATACGAAGGGTAATATCATACGAAGCTTTTTGCCATTTGACACATATTCGAAACTTGGAGGATGAAATTCGAAATTTTCATATTCTTCGCATATATATATATATATATATATATATATATATATATATATATATATATATATATATATATATATATATATATATATATATATATATATATATATACCCTTCGTATGAAACCCAAAACACTCCCTTTGTATATTTTATAAACAAACACTATTCGTTCCAAAACAAAAACACCCCTTCGAATCTAAATCCAAACTCTTCATTTATCCTCAAACAACCCTTCTTGACTCATCGACTCTTCAAATGGTTCTTACAGTTCTTCGTTCAAAATTTTCCTTCGACTTTTGATTACAATTCCTTCGTTAATAATAACCCAATCATCGACCTTCTCTATTTTCAGTTCAACCATTCGATTTTGATACCCCATAAAAACCCTTAGCATCGATGCAGAAGAACATAGAGTTAAACTGGTTACAAGATATTCGAACCTTGGCCCTCATTATCAAAGCAATCGACTAAAAATCGAAACTCCAAAATCAATCACTTGTAACAAAAACAAGTTTACTTCACTCGATCATCCTTCGACTGATTCGCATCGTTCAAAACAATTCTTTCAAATAAAGTAACTATCTTCGAATGCAAGATGTTCGAATCCAAAATCAATTAACCAAAAGCGAATCAATAACCAACATCATTCGATCTTTGATATATTGAATCCAAACACAAAAATTGATTAGATCGATGCTCCAAACTTTTCGATTCCAGTTCTTCATTAGTAAAAATCAACAAAAACGATGTAGACCCCCTGGACATCAAATTGTTGAATTCCAGTACATCATTCTTCGATTTCATTCACCGACCCATACAAAATCAACATTAGACCCTTCCAAATCTAAAATCGATTCACTGTAAAATACTCAATTATGAATCAAAGTTTGACTTCTTAAAGTCAACGAACCATAAACATGAAATTGATGATTCTAAGGTCCAATTTCAGATCAAAATGTGTTCAATCAATCGATCTTCACCTCCATCAAGTGTTCTTGGTCAAGATTTATTAAAATCAAAAATAGATTTCATGATTTCTTAACCGCAACTTAATCATAATTGATTTTGTGAAGATACAAATTATATCAAATCGATTCATAAGTTGAATTCAACAATCAATACAAATCAATTTTAGGAATGATGAGAAGAAAACGAAGATGCTAAATCAAGTTGAAGAAAACGCAATTCAATAGCATCGTTAGTCTATAAACTTACGATGAAGAACAATAGCTAGATATCTTTAAAAAGGATTTGTCGAATCATTGGGCTCAATTTGGAATGAACAGCGAAGAATATTCGTTTTGGGCTCAAAATCAAAATCAAATGAATTAACGATGGACTGGGCTTAAAAAAATGATGAACAGTACATCGAGTACATATTTGAATTTTAATGAATCAATTGAATTAAAACTTTTATTTGGGCTTGATCTTTAAACGAAATTTGTTGAATCACCAATGGGGTAAAAACGGATAAGATTTAACGAAACAAATTGATCAAAATTCAAAAACGCAACGCACGAATCATCAACATTAAGAGAGATCATAGAGAGAGACTCACCAAAATTGTTCAAATTGCAACAAAAATTGCCAAACCGAGAATCGTTCTTCAAATATTACCTTGATCTTGAAAACCCGCTCTGATACCATATGTAGTGACATAGAACACGGTTTGACATGCGGAATTAAAGCTTGCACAATTGAACAAGGTGATTTGGGTGTTTAAGAGATGTATTGATTGTATATGGTGTTACAAAAAGGATCTAGATCTAGACTACATAATTAACACACACTTACACACTCACTTCTACATCTCTCAAAGCACACCTCTACAAATGGACAAACCCACTATTTATAGAAGTGTATACATGTCTCTCTCTCACTCTCTAAGAAATGGGTCTAAAGGCTAAAGCACCAAATGCAAGTGGGTTTTACAAAAGTCAAACATTTACAAAGTCATGAATGAAGAACTTTGCACCCCAACAATTTGTGTTCGGAATATCATCAAATGAGGGTTCGAGATGAGGAATGCCGAAGACGACCTTCAGGGCTCGTACGGTCATTATATGTTTTTGTTGATGCCTTTTAGAATCACCAATGCACCATCATCATTTATGGATCTCATGAACCGAGTTTGCAGACGGATGCTGGATCGGTCTGTCATTATGTTCATTGGTGATATCTTCGTCTATTCTAAAACCAAAGAGTAACCTGAGGATCATCTGCAAGTGGTTTTAGGGACTCTAAGGAGAGAGAGGCTATATGCCAAATTTTCCAAGTGTGAGTTCTGGTTGCATGAGGTGCAATTTATGGGGCACATTGTCAATCAAAAGGGTATTTTGGTTTATACGGCCATAATCTAGGTTGTGATGCAGTGGGAGGTTCCGATATCTCCATACGTGATTAAATAATTTCCTTGGTTTAGTTGGGTATTTTGAAGGTTTATTAGGAATTTCTCCAGGATCGCCGTTCCGTTGACTTGGTTGACGAAGAAGTTTACTACATTCCGTTTGGGGACTGAGTAGCATGCGACATTTGAGACCTTGAGGTAGAGCTTATGTGAGGCTCTGATTTTGAGACCGCCAAAAGGTGTGGATGATTTCGTGGTGTACTATGTTGCATCGATTTTGGGATTAGGTGCAGTTTTGATGCAAATGGTGTGGGTTTTATACATAACAAAATCACATTTTTAGGCGGAAAAATAAAACCTAAGTTTGCATACACCTTAAAGGATCTATGTTTTCGCTATGATTTGAAAACAACAACTTGAATTCAAGAACCCTAAAGTAGATTTCTATTTTCGAAATTAATAAAAGATTGTTCACAAATATACCTTTTAGTTTATTGTTGTAAACAAACATGAATTATTTCTTTTTAGAACTTCAGAAAGCCAACACCAGAAATTTGGTGCCTCTGGTGGCTCACACCCAAACACCAGAAGTTGGAGGCTATTGAAGAAATGGGGCGGAGGGAAGTTTTGGAATTCATTTGAGGAGTGTGATGGCCGAAAATTAGAGCCTTAAGGACCCTTTATATAGCTGACTAGAATGGTCTTGTATAAGGCAGGTTTCGTTGGATAAGCCTTATCTGTATTCCCCCCCCCCCCCCTCAAGCTTCCTTAAAGCCCATGAAAAGCTATAGAAACCTACCGAACCCCTTAGAATTCGCCCAACCCTTAGGGAAGTTCTAGAATTGGTCAATGCTCAATCTTTTGAACATTTTCACCTTTAGTCCTTTTACTTTTAGTTATTCCAATTAATCTCAAAATTCAATCCAATTAATTTCTAATTAATTTATAATTAAGAAATATAATTTCAAGTTAATATATTTTTTTAACACATATTAATAATTATTTATTTTTATTTAAGTAATTTATTAATCATATAATAAATTAATAAATTAGTCTCCTTCTCCATATAGCATTCAAGTCTCTTACTAGGTTTGAGGGAAACCTAAAAGGACTTTGCTAATAATTTAATTTTTTAATAACTTATTTAATGGCTTAGACACCTAATCCAAAAGTCTCCCACTTGGATAATTCTATAACTAAATTACAACATCCAAATTAAACAGTAGAGTATGCTTTCCAAAGCATCTGCCGAACTTTGATTTAACAAACATTAGTCCTTAGATAAGTTATCAAATATTCCTCCCTTCTACTTGATAACATATAGACATGAGACATGAGTTAGAATGAATTTCATTGTCCAAATTTTGTTTCCCAATTCCCCGATTTGTGATGATGACACACGACTTCAAATTGAACACATCAACTGAGTCCTTACTGGGCCAAACACTATAAGTCAACACCAAATCACCGAGTGGTCCAAAGATATAGCTTTTTCCATTAGGAAAAGGAATGAATAAACTTTGAATTCACTAGTACAAAAATGACCTACAGTCACACTTTTCGAAAACTGGTATGTCACGATTTTTATTAAAAGCGTAGCCAAAGGTCACTAAAAAATTTTACATACTGTTTTTGGATACATTTAAATTAGTTTGTGTGGCTATTGTATAGATAATCAAATCGTTAACCACATTTAATTTTAACAAATGTGACAATTATTAGCCACAATCGAACAATGTGGTCATATGTCACCATTAGCGACGTGTACCGACTACTGTTGTGAAATTATTTTTATAAGAGACGGTAGATAAATATATGGTCACATAAGGTGATTGTATATGTACAATGGTACGATTTTAGACACATGAAATCCAATGTAGCTAACAGGTGACACATATGACCACATTAAATATTTTTGTGTCCATAGGATGGTGTTTACTAGGGACTTAGTAAAAGCAAAAAACCACATTACTTTTATTGGTTTATGGTCATGTACCTTTTATTAAGTTTGTCAAAATATGATGAATAAGCTTTGAAGAAGAACAAATATTGTGAATGTAAGTATCATTTGGTTATGGTTACAATTATTACATGTTTCTATAGGTAAATCTAATTATAGAAGTAAAATAATATCTGATTAGTATAATTATAGTATGATCATTGAATGTGTGACTATGATTATATTATGATAATTCATCAAAAACCTGATATGTTGCAGTATCTAAATTGAAATTTGAAATATGATGGTAATGGTGGTAGAGTTAAAGAGGCATGGTCACTTTAAAAAGTTGAAGCTTGGTTCCTGGATTCACAACGAAATCGATAATCATAATCTTATTATATGATCAAAAGGTGGGCATTGGGTGCTTGGGCTATTGTATTAACTTGATAAAAACACTGAAACATAATAAATTTATGCATTGTGATATGTTTAACCAATTATAGACGTGTAATGAAAATTTTTGATTAATAGATCAGGCAAAAAAATCTTGTAACATAATGTCCCTAATGATAAAGATAAATTCAAGTATGCATGGTCTTTAAAAAAACTCAACCAAAAATCAAAATATTGGCAAATGCAAACACTTCTTTTATCTTACTGGATCAGACATATGGATGATTAAGAGGTTTATTAACTAGTATGTGATTTTGCACACAACAGCCTAAACAATATCAACAAAATAAAATTATAACACCAAACATAAATGCTTGATGTTAAAATGAAACCAGATAATACCAAACTATATCAACAAAATCATATTATAAGCTTCCTTGATTCCAAAAACAAAAATCATGTGTTTAGTATTTAAGTGCTTGATCAATTAAAAAAATATCATCAACTTATCACAAGGTATACTGAATCGGAAAAAGAAAGTGGGATTCCAAACCAGAAATTCGGAATAAAGAAAGTCATATTCTTCATCGATTTAGAAATCAAACATCATGTGTCGATCCAGAAGGTGTAACCGAATAAAGAAATTTGGACTTACTAGGTGAAGAATTAGTAGTCGGCGCCGGCGATATGAAGTCTGGAGCAGCGATTAGAGAAGGATCGTCAGTGTGGAAGATCGGAGAAGGATCAGAACTCTTCTCTATGAAGAGCGTTGTGAATGAACGTGTTTGGGAAATGAGTCTAATAACGTGAACGAGGTGATGCTTTTAGGGAACATGTGTATGTTGGTAATTTTTACTTAGGAAAAATTTCATATATATCCTTCTAAATTTAAAGTATTACATCAATGTCCTTATAAAATTTGAAATTACATATACTTCATTCTAAAACTATTATATATATATATATATATATATATATATATATATATATATATATATATATATATATATATATATATCCAAAGTCAAAGTCATGTTTTAATTAAACTTAAATACATATGATATTAAAAAACTTATCTAAAATTCAAAATTAAATATGATATTACTAAAAACCCTTTCTAATATTAAAATTAATCATTTTAATTAGTGTAAATTACACAAATGGTCCTTATGGTTTCGGGTAATTTGCGTATTTGATCTCTAACTTATTTTTTTTAACTTGGAAGATCTCTATTATTTGTTTTTGTTACGCACTTGGTCTCTACAGTTTGTTTTTGTTACACGCTTGGTCTCTGTCTTACCTAAAAAGACTATTATTTAAATAAAGAAAAACGATAGGGTATGCAAGATAAGGTGAGGGGGTGGATTTGGGAGTATGTTTATTTGAATAAATTAAAAAATCAAGGGGAAATACTATTTTTAGGTAAGACTGGGACCAATCGCGTAAAAAAACAAATAGTAGGGATCTTCCAAGTTAAAAAAATAAGTTAAAGACCACATACGCAAATTATACTAAACCACAGGGTGCAATCGTGTAACTTACTATTTTAAATATGATTAAACGATTATCTGCATTGTTTCTTGCTGAGCCTATCATCCACTTGTTCATCGACCTTGAACACATTAATTTTAAGCTTAAGAGATGTACTTAATGTGCATAGGGATTTTTTTTTGGACGACTCTGCCTACGGATTTAATTTAGGAAGGGTACTTTGGTAAACTCATATATAATTTCGAATTTTAGATAAATTCTTCAATATTATACTTGTAATTAAAAAAAAATTTGATATAAATATAATTATTATAGTTTTCGATGGATATACACATAATTTTAAAGTTTATAAGGATATTAAATTTTAGGGAGATAACTTTGTTTTTAAATTTTGATTTATTTTGGATTTAGGAAGAAAATATACATTTTAATATTTAAAATATTTTTTTTGTCTGTTTTGTTGTACGAGTCGTGTGTCACAAGAAAATTATACTTATTTTATATGTATTTTAACAGGTAAATTTGTTCCTAACTTATGTAAGACACACAACAAAAATTTGAAATAGGCTTCGAAACATGAATTTGTAAACGCAATAAAATGAAAAACATGTCATCTACATATTGTGTTAGTTGGGTCGTGAATCGAATTGTTGGGTCTACTACAATGGGCACCCTTTGGTTGCCTGCTATACTGTCCTAGTGTGTGCTTTGTAGATTTGTTATATGTGACTACATATGATGACAAGTAGTTAGGAGAGATATCTCAAGGTGGGTGTCGGTTGAGTTGTGGTATGTGGAGTGGGGAACACTTTGTAGCTATGTTGACAATTCTAGATAATCTTTTTATGTTATTTGGGTTATAATTGTATGGCAAAGTGAATTATGTTAGCGCCACATGGCAATGGAGTATATGTTGGGTTACGAGCAAAACATCAATCCTATGATGCACATGCAACCCTTAAAGCTTTGGATCTATGTTTTTCTAATTGTACATGCAATAATCATCCAAAGCTTGTAAACCCTAGATCTAACATACCAAAATCGAAATTACATCTAATAAACAAGTTAGAGTGTTACCTTTGATTTTAGCTTGATGATCTTGAGCTTATGAGAACCTAACACCTTAAATGTGATGTCTCTAATGAATCACAAACACCAAAGCAATTGGAGAATCTTAGAGAGATAGATAGGGAGGAGGTTCAAAATTCGGCTAGCAATCTTTCTAGGGTTCAAGTGTCAAAAGTTGGATGCCCAAGGGGCCTTTATATAGGTGAGGAATTAGGGTTTCAGTCAAAGACCTAATTCGATTGCTTAATCCCTAAGTAGCCCATAGGAACATTCCAGAACCCTAGCCTTGGATGAATTCTTATGGACTATCCATAATATTTTGTCCACCACTATCTTTAGGGATCCTCAGCCCATTTTGCAACTATCTCATAATTGCAACTCCAATCCCCTTAATTCAATTAACCTCTTTTGACCATAAAATTAATTCGAAATTAATTATTGACCAATGTTAATTAAATAATATGATTTCTTCGTTAATGTATTATTCATATAATATATTAATAAACCATAATAATCTCTTTCTCCATTATTCATCCAGTCAAGTTGCTTTAGTGAAGGCAACCCAAAAGGACATTGCTACCATCGGGTCAAGTACATACCAAATATAGCTATAGACTTAGACACCTAATCCAACAGTAGATTAGGGAGAAAATGGATCAACTTGGTGAAAGTTAATAGGTTTTAGGGATTAGGGCTTATGTTGTACAACTTAGTGCTTATGGCTTATGGCTTAGCTCTTCTGGAATAAGGCTTATCGCTTAGGGCTCACGACATCTAGCTTATGGTTTAGGGCTCAAGGATTATGACTTATGGCTTATGGCTTATGAATTTGGGCGTTGATCTTTTGGTTTATGGTTTATAGCTTATGGATTATGGCTAATGACTTATGGATTTAAGTTTGTTATTTAGAGCTCATGGCGTATGCTTAAGGTGTATAGCTCGTGGTTATGCCTCTGGGGTTATTACTTATGAATTAGGGCTTAAAGGCTTATAGCTTAGGGCTTATGACTTATAACTCTTCCCTTAATGTTTAAGGCATATGGCTCATAGCTTATTGCATAAGGCTTAAGGTTGATGCTTTAAGCTTATGGCTTATGGGTTATGGCTTATGTCTTATGGCTTAATGATTAATGCTTATGGGTTAGGGCTTATGGCTTAGATCATATGTCTTATAGCTTATGACTTAATGATTAAGGCTTATAGCCTAGGGATTAAATTGCATTCCCATATGCCAACACCGCCGCCTATCCCATATAACCTACATTACACACCCATACACCCCATCCATACACCACCCACAAAAACACACATCCACCCACAACCCTCGAGAAACCATGATGCACATACGTCACCCATACACAACCATCACCACGACACCTACCAAATGAACCATCGTAGGTCTTATAGCTTAAATAATTAACAATTTAGGGTTTATGACTTATAGCTAAGTGCTTAAGACGTATAACTAAAAGTTTGTGACTTATAGCTTATGGTTCATGGCTTGTGTCTTAGAGTTTATGGCTTATGATTTATAGCTTATGGTTCATGGCTTAGAGCTAAGGCGAACCACATTACTAAGAATGAGCATTTTCTCTCAATCGATCATAATGTTTATTATCTAATTTAGATAATCTAGAGTAAATAACTTTTCTTAGGCTATTGTAGCCCGAATATTAAGGTAAATGGATTTTCTTTTTATAAATTAACCCATTAGTTTTAGTATGAAATTACGAGGTTATGAGACAATTAGAGCATCTATTCTCCATGTTAGCAACAATAATAATAGCTTATGTCTTATGATTATGGCTTATGGATTAGAGCAAGGGTTAAAGGCGTATGCATTGTAGCTAACATTATTTAACATTTATACTTCAGATCCTCGTCATGATTTTCAAATTTTTTTTGTTTGATCAAAAAACAAACTACATTACATATATCATATAGTTTAGAGAATTTAGAGTAAATGGCCTTTCTTTGGCTATTGTAACCCACCTGATTAATAGGATAAATGGATTTTCTTTTTGTAAGTCAACCGACCAATTTTAATATAAACTTACGAGTGAAGAACGTTTATGAGACAATTAGGGCTTCTATTCTCCATGTTAGCAACAATCATTCTTGGTAGCTAATTAGCTACGCAATTATTAATTTTAGCAAAATAAAAATATTTATATTGTCATAAGATTTTATAAGTAATAATAAATACATAAGTTTATAATTATGATTACATTACAAAAGAAATATTAATTATAAGATAATAATAATAAAAAATATTGTAAAGTAAAATAATATAATTAAAAAAATATATTTATTAAAAAAAACGAATTTAATTTTTTTATTATCTTCAATTCTTCCCACCCATAGATATCCAAAAATTTTAAACTTTCCGCACCTCAACCCTCGAGGGATTGTTGAAGATTTATTAGTGAAGGTCGGGAATATCTTTTTTCCGAAAGATTTGGTTGTTCTTGATATGAAGGAGGATGAGGACTTTCCAATTATTCTTGGGCGAAATTAGGAAATAAAAAGAAATAGATAAGGAGTTGAACAACCATTGGGAAAGAAAAAGAAGTGAATGATGAGTTTGTGGAATTGAAAAAGATGATGGAAAAAGATTTATTAGCTTGGGACAAGCCTTTGCCAAGGAAAGAGGAATTAAGGGGAGAAGTGAGACGTACAAAACCAAGAGCCTCAATTCCATTGGTCTTTGAAGTTTTTTCATATACCACTCCCAATCAAGATCTATAACCAACGAATGAAGATGATGGATCTAGTGGTCTAGAATAGAAGATTCATGAAAACAAAGAACCTAGTCACGAATATATAGAAGTTGATACTCAAGAGTTATCGAAGCATGATAAAAAAAAAAAGGCATGTCAGTTGGAGAATCAACTCGAGGGATCAAGCATAATCACGAAGAACATGTCATCCCGAGAAAGAAGGAGAATTCAAAGAAAGCATACGAAAATAAGGGTTGTGGCGTACAAACAAAAAAGGCTCAAATTGAAGGAGAATGGGTGGCAGAGCATGTTTGGTATGCATTTTCTTTTCCTTATCTTTTAGTTTGATTTCCGATTTTTGTTTAATTTTTGTTTAATATAAATTGTTTTCTCGTCTTTAGTTTCTACTTTATTCAAGTGTGGGTCATTAGAGCATGTTATGGTTTTATTATAAAGAAAAAATTAAGAAACAAAATGGGTTTGGTGGTTTTAAATTACACCCACGACGTGGTCGTATCTTGCCCACGACGTGGGAAATCGAAAGTGTCCTGATCTGGAATGTGTTTTTACCTTCACGATGTGACCGTATATGTGTCACTATGTGACAAAATGGGGAGACCATAAAGACAGATAAACCCTTAAATATGTTCATTTTCTATTCTTTAAACTAAATCATGATAAGAACTCTTCCTTTCTTACCCTACACTTCGAATCTATGGCAAAGTCACCTATAACTTCCAAATTTCATGTTGAATCCACTTCAAGGTATGATTTCATTGATCTATTGAACTTAATTTTTCTTGGGTTCACTTGTTTTGAACATTAGGTACTATTATAAGGTTAGGTTTGTCAAAAATTTCGAACTTTTACTACTAAATTGAAGAATGCATGTATGATGAATACGTTTAGAATGGAGTTTATGCTAAACCCTATGCATTTTATGGAATTACTACGGTCAAAATAGGTCCTGATTGGCAGAATTCCCTCATGACAGTCGCCCCGACGTGATGAACCATTTTCCAGATCGTGAAAATTGGGTTCACAAACCAGTTTGGTTTCTTTTTTGCTGAGATGTTGGGTTTGTTTTGTATCTTGCTTGCTTATTATTTGGTAGTACTGTGGGTCTAAAATGTGCAAACCAACAACCATAAGGAGATGTTTCCAACTTACACCCGTTTTACCAATTCTCTCAAACTAGATTGCAAGATATTTTGAGGACTTACAAAAACAGGTTGGGATGGTTACATAACAAGGATTTTGTTATTGCACCTATTACAGATTGGGCATGGTTAAGAAGTATTGGGATTACGGATCGGGTGAAGCAATATTAAACGAAGTTGTATGTCGAGGAGAAATTCTCATTCACATGTAATGCATGGAGGAACTTATTTACCATTTAAGAACCTGACTATGGGGTTCTTTTCTACGATTCACTTTGAAGAAAACACATAGGATCCACACTATGGAAGGGAACTTGCATTCCAACTTAGAGGGGAATACCAGGAATGTAGTTTGGTGAAATTTGCATGAAGAATGGGCTTATATGGGGGAAATAAAGCAATGTATCTACAATTTTCTTTGTTTTTACAAGCTTCTTCTTGGGATTTTTTTAGTGGAGGTCCAAGATTTCGTGTTTTGGCAAACAATTGTAAATAGGATGTATGACTCGCAATCTTCACAAGAAAGCTACATCCGATCTCCTATTCATCGATTTTTGTATCGTCTCGTCACCTTTAGCATAAACCATAAGAGACAAGGTGACAAAATTCCGAGCCAAAACCTTTTCTACCTATGGAGCATTATTATTCCTAGAGTTGTTTACAATAATCTGTATATCTTGGCCATAATTTTTAGAGGAAAGGAGATGAACTCAAGGCGGGAAGTCTTATCATAGAAGGACATTTTGTGACCCAACTTGCAAAAATGTATGGTATTTTGATCTCGTTCATGGTTCATTCTTCGAATTTTATTCCAATAAATGATCTTACCATCCATTATTTAGAGACCATGTGAGTGGTAGTAAACATGGGAGTTGTGTACGAGACATCGGCAAATGACCTGGGGTTACCAAATAAAGGTCTAGAAGAGACAAGGCCACAAAGGCGATGAAATGTGCAACCAAGAGGTGGGAAACGAGCCCACCACTACCATGAGATATACCCATAGGAGGCGTCCCTGTTGAGCCATTGCAAAATCAAGTTGGTATGTATTTGGATAATCTTCGTGGCGGTGTAAACTATATTGGGCAATCTATGGACATGTTATTATCAGACATGCACGTTGAGCGTCTGGAACATTTGTTAAAGCAATTGCCTTATATTTTGACATGAGAAGAGTTGTGGGCGGCTGGTAATCATGGTGTTAGGATGAATGGAGCATGAAATGATGATGAGGAGTGATATTTATCCTTTACTTTATTTTGTTTTTGTGTTTTATTTGGTTTGTTTTCATTTAGTTTATTTCTATGGTTTTTTATTTTGGTGTGTTTTATTTTGATTTGAACTATGTAACCGACTGATGATGTTTTCTTTTAATTACTCTAGGGAGTTTGTTTTATTTTTGATTGCATAGAAAAAGGTTTTAACTTTAGAGAGAAAAAGTTATGAGCGTTTGAATATTATAATTGAGAACCACAACTTTTGATAAGTATTGGGTGTGTATCGAGTGTTTTAGAGATTTTGAGAGTTTCTACAGAAAAAGAAGATTTAGACAGAGCATAATGCAGTTAGAAGTGAAATGAAGAAATATCAAGAATTGCATATTTTGGCAGAAGTTGTTTCTTGAAATCATCAGTTCCCACGATGTGGCCAACCTTTTGTCACATCCTAGTGTGGCATTCCAATGCGGTGGCAATTTTCGACGTTTATATTCCCACGGTGTGGTTAAAACATTCCCACGTCATGGAAACCTAGTAGATTGAGATTTGGATTTTCTAAAACTCGATCCCACGATGTGGTCAACACTTTCCCACATTGTGGAAAATGAAAATCTCATTATTTCAAAGTTTTTTGCACCACCTTTTTGAATTTGAAGTTCTTGGTATTATTTATCCTGCAAATTAAGCAACAAATGTCTAGTTTATAGCAATTTTAGAGATGTTAAGCTTGCCCTCAAATCAAATTCGATCTTGTCACTACTACCTCTTTGGAGTTCGTTCCTTTTTTTCCCTTTTATTGTTTTTATGTGCTATATTTTTTTGATGCATACAATGAGGGTATTGTATGACATAAGTTTGGTGGTATGGGGTCGAAAAAGGATTTCAAGTGTTAAAAGTTATTATTAGAAAAATGCTAAATTTTAAATTAAAAATTAATTATATAGACTTGCAAAAATATTTAAATTTTAAAAATCTAGTACATTTTAAAATTTTGATATTATTGCGTTTGGACTAGTTTGCTAGTGTTGTGCGGGATGATTCAAGGAGAACTCTAAGATTCAGTTGAGCTAATTTGTTATAGTATATTGGTGGCTTCCTAGTTTTATTGAAATCATGAGACACAAATGTGAACTTGTCTAGTTTGAGGGACATAATATGTCTAGCATCGTGTACTGAAATATATTCACGAAAATTTATGTAGGCATTGTACTCTAGACAAATGCATTTAACCAACAAGGGTTCAGGTTAAGTTTCCTTGTTTAAGCATGTGTTTTTATTTTAGCTTTTTAGTTGAGAGAGAAAAGTGAGTTATGAAAAAAAATGTTTTCAAAAGTTCGAGTGAATAAAAGTTATCAAAGTATGAAGATCTTGAAGAAAGTGAAGTATAAAGCAAATTGCTAGGGGATTATTTGTTGTAGTTTTTCTTTCTAGGTTATTTTACCCTATATATGCTTAGGAACTTAACAAAAATATCTAGAGGTAAAGAAAGTTTTATGAGGATGTATTCAAAGGGATGCATAAAATGAATGTTTTTTAAAATAAGTGGGAAGTGTTTATGAGGATTATGAGTATTTAGGCTTGGGAAATACTTACGAAAAAATAGACACAAATACATGCATGGAGGCGATGTGTAATTGGTGAGTTTAAATTAGACTGTTTTGTGTGATATTGGTATTCTATGCTTTACGAGATATATTAAAATAAGTTTTTCTTGAGGGAAAGCAAAAGACTAGTGTGGGGTATTTTGATAGTGTCATATTTATACACATAATTATGCTTTATTTTAAGACATTTGAGCTATATTTTGGTTAAATACAAAGATATTTGGTACTTATATAGTTTAAATTCTATTTTGTAGCCGAAATGGACATTCTAAAGGAAAAATGACTAAGACTGAAGAAATTTGGAAACATGGAGGTTGGAGCGTACATTAAGAGGAAAAAAGAGAAGAAAATAGAGCATAATGAAGTTCCCACGTCGTGGAAAATTACATATCACGACGTGGCGATGGGAATCTTCTCAAATTCGTGTAGGAAGAGTTTCTCACGTTGTGAACATATGTTTCTCATGACATGGCGACATGTCCAACATAGAACCATATCCAGACCTGCATGGAAGCCTTGGCACATACATATCAAAACCTTCTCCCACGACGTGGTGACCCACTTGCCATGATGTGGAAGCTGAATTAAGAAAAGTACAACTTGCGAATTTTAGGTCGAAATTAGAGATATTTTCTATAAATCTATGATTAAAAGGTAATAATACCCTTCTAAGAACCCTTGGAAGGCAACATACGACTAGACATCAAGTGTTAGAGAGGTTGGAGAAAGCATTCAACATTAATCTTTCAGTTTGCCTAGATTTAATCATGTTTAACCCGATCCACTATTTGATTATGTGTTTTACTTTTGTAATCATGGGCTAATACCCTTTTACTTTCATTTAGATTAGATGAACCCTAATATTATGAGTTGATTTCTATTTTTTATGGATTATTGAAGTTGGTTTAGCTTGTGTTTAATAACTCACTACCTAGTATGCTAAAGATATAGTGTTTATTGCTCAACCTTCAAGTTTTGTGTAGTTAGATGACCACTTTGATTGCATGAACCTGTTACCTAGTTGTTTATGACCATTAAATTACTAGAGCTAGTGATTCACCAAATCGTAGATTATGTGATAAGTTAGTTAATTTAACTATGCAAGAGAGCATTATTTTACCATAATATGTTCTTTGGTTATTTGTCTTGATCATAGATAATTAATCCTTAGATTTATAATTCATAGCCCAAAAACTTTATAATCAATTAAGTGCTCAACTTGTGCATGACCATTTCCTAGTAGTTCATGAATTGGTGAATACACTGGGAGATCGTACCAAGACTTCTAGTAACATTAAATTTGGTAACCAATTGAAATTAATCCATACATTGAAATTAACCATTGGAAAAAGGGTTATTCGAAGCTAAATGGAAGTATCTTTATCTCTTGATTAAAAATATTCTTTAGTCTTTTGCTTTAGTTTTAAAGTCTTTAGTAATTAGTATAAGTTAATCTGATCTTATAAAATCAGATAAATCCCTTAATTTTTAATTGTTTTCTTAGTTTAACTTTTAGCTTTTATTTTCTTAATTAGAATATTATTCATGTGATTGACTCCTTACTTACTCTACTTTACTCTTACGCGGCCTATTTGTGTTTTAGCAGAGTCGATTAATTAGGATTATAAGTTTAAAGCATTTTAATAAATATATAAAACACATCACCTAGCATATATCTATTTATGAATTTAACTACAATAATCATGTAAATTAAGAACACCAAATAGATTTTAAGATTGTAACACCTCGTTTAGTATATAAATAAATAGATAAGGATTTATAAAATAATAATAGCCCTAAATGTGAAATAGTGTAGCAAGGAGTTAGTTTTGGGGGTTAAGTATAAATTCAGGATTTATATTGAAAATATTTTATGGAGTCATGGACTAAAGTGTAAGTTTTGGGACTTAAGTTGAAAGGAATGAGAGGAGGAGGGTCTAAAAAGGTTAACATGGCTGAAGTTTGATCATTGGGCCTGAATTGAAAGAATTTAGAATGGTGAGGGCTAAAATGGTAAAATATGGATTAATTTTGAATGAAAAGGGGAAGGAGGGATTGAATATGGGATACTTGCATATGGGCTCGGGGTATAGAAGACCCGTCACCCGGTAACCCTAACCCTATCTCAAGAAGGTAGTCGCCATTATCGAAAATCCTCCAATAGCCACCCTCACCTCATCTCCGTTCCAGCCGCCATCTTCACTCCCTCAATGGCGCCGCTACCACCCCATTTTCCGATCATTGAAAAGCCACCAAGCGAACACCAAGCCTCCATTAGTCTTCTTCTCTTTCTCTTTATTCATTTTTCGCTATTTCTTCGTTGTCCCGATCAGGCGAGACCAATGAGCTTACTGTTCCAGCCATGCCTGCCGCCTAGTCAAGCTCCCGTCGCCGATCTCGTTAAAGAAGAACTGCTACTGACGATGTCTGTTGTAGGCGCAATCATTGCCACCGTTCGTGCCCCGTCATCCATTATAGGCCGTTCGTGAGTTTGCGGACATGTCTTGTGCAGGGGATCAACAAAAAGACCACATGCCACCTCCGTGAGGTGGTGGCTGACATCACAACTGTTTTTGTTGCCGCTGTTGGGCCGCTGCTGTTGTTGTCGGACCTCCGTACACCACCGTGAGTTGGGTGTTCGTGTGCATTCCTGAGAAGGAGACGTGTTTTGGGGATGTGTTTCATTTGTAGGTGTGTGGTTGCACTTCCATTGTTAGTGTGCGTTGTGTGTGTTTGGTATAGCCAAAAAACCAAGAAAGCCACCGCCACCATGTGCCACCGCCGGCCACCACTAGGGTGGCTGTGTGTGTTTATGTTAGTTAGTGTGTGTGTGTGTGTGTTTATTTTTGGATTAAAGCATTGTAATTGTAATTAGCAAAAAGAATAACAAAAAGAACCATAACCACCACCGTGAGTCACCATTAATCACCACTACCCGAGGTGGTAGTGGGTGGGGCCCGACTAGTGAAACCCTAATGGGCCTAATGAAACCCTAATAGTCTTAAAAATTTAGTTTTGGGCATATTGGGCTATGATTGGGTGGGAAACCCTAATTATGGTTTAGAAAACCCTAATTTTTTATTTATGGGCCTTGGACTTATTGGGACCCATATTTGGGCCATTGGAATGGAATTGTGAATTACACCCAATCACACCATATGATTTATATAGTAGAGTGATGTACTTAATGGATTAAGTCCTCAATGGGTAAAATGAGAAACACCGAACCCTAATTGTCATTTTATGTGAAACCCTAATTTCACTTGGGCTTTAAGTTGGGCCTTCCTATTGAGCTTTGGTGATTAGGATAATAATGGACCATCCAAGAGCACCCAAACAGACTAGATTACTTTAATGTGCTTAGGGTAAGGCCCATGTAAAGGGTTTGGGCCCAATTTTCCATAGGTGGGCCATAATTGGGCCTTTATCATTATAAGATATTGGGCCATTAGAAATACCAATTGTTTGGATTAGACTAAATAGTTGGGCCTTAAGGCAAGACCATGTAGAGGTTTGAGCCCAATTGGGAAAATTGGGTCATAGTTGGGCCTTGGTTCATTATTGGACTTTTAGGCCTTTGGATTGGGCTTTGAGCTTGAGTAAAGCTAAGTTAGGGGTAAAGTAGTCTTTTACCCCAAGCATGGACTTATGGATATGTGTTGGAGACCCAATTATTAATTGGGTGTTATTTTGATGTTGACAAATTTGAGAATCTGTCATCCAGCAGCTAGGGTTTTGTCAGCAAGCCTTCAGCAGTGTGAGGTGAATCATCTCCTATAGGAACGGGTCTAAGGCACCAAGGTCGGTCTATTTATGTGTGATAGTATATGTCAAGGTTAGCCTGATGCACAGGGCATGTTTCCAGACTTCGGTCCAATGTCAGGGAAAGCCCGAGGAATGTTAGTATGCTTGATGTCTTTGTGATTCTTGCATGTGTTTGTCTATGTGTTCCGAACTTCGGTCCAATGCTGGGGCGATCCCGAGGAATTTTTAGCTTATATGTTATGTGGCATGTGTTCCAGACTTCGTTCCAATGTCGGGGCAAGCCCAAGGGATGTTTAGCTTTTATGTGATTATGTTATGCTTGTTGATATGCTATGTATACCGGACTTTGGTCCGATATCGAGCGGGGCCCGATGCAATGGGCTAGGCCCAAGTTATGCCGAACTTCGGTCCGATACCGAGCGGGGCTCGATGTAGTGGGATAGGCCCAAGTTATACCATACTTTGGTCCGATACCAGGCGGGGCCCGATGTAGTAGGCTAGGTCCAGTATGTGATTTTGTGTGTGGTATGTGGTAGGTTGGGGAGACTTACTAAGCTTCGTGCTTACAGTTTTAGTTTTGGTTTCGGGTACTTCGGTTTCAAAGGAGGAGCTCGGGATGATTGCAATCCACACTAGATTTGTTCAACCTGGGATGTTTTCACTATGATATTTTGACACATGATTTTGATACAATATTTTTTTATGATGATTTGAGATACATGACTTATGATCTTTACTGTGATGTTTGATGAATTATGGTTTTCTTAAATGATTTTAAAACGAAATTTTTGGTCTGTATTTTTAGGATGTTTCAAAGATATATTTCGATCATGAATGATTAGATCTGAGAATTGTATATCTATGATCAAGACAAAAAATCAAGCACATATTATGATGTAATAATGTTTTCTAGCATAGTTATAGCAATAACTTTACTACCTATTCTAGGATTTGTTCAATCACTAACTCTATCAATGTAATGATCATAAACAACTAGGTAACAAGTTAATGCTATCAAATTAGTCATCCAAATACATAAAACTTTAAGGAAAGAAAATAAAGATTGAAACCTTAACATGGTAGGATAATGATCTATCCAATGCAAGCTAAAACTAACCACAACAATCCATAAAAATAGAAATTAACACGTAGTTTTGGGTTCATCTAATCCAAATGAAAGTAAAGGGTTTTTAGCCTATGATTACAGCAGGAACACACATAATCAAAAAGTAATCTAGTTTATACATTGTAAAAACTATCCAAATCAAATGATTAATGATAAATCATTACTCCAGTCTCTCTAAATCTTGTTCTTCAATAGAAATCAAGCCTCCAGAGGTTCACTTAGAGGTTTTTGGTTGCTTTTCATCAAAAAAAATTAGTAGCTCTCCCTCAGTTTGGACCTAATAATCGATATTTATACTTTCCAAAAAATTAGCTTCCATGTTGTAGCTATATGCTTGCCACTCAGTGGAAAACATTTCAAACATGTAGGCTGCAAGACTTCATGCACAAACCGAGGAAGTGACTGGACCTGACACGCCACCACGTCATGGAAATGAGAAGGCCACAACATTGAAAACATTTTATCCACACTCCTCTATTTATCTTTCCACTTGATTCATCCCCTAACCTCTAAGTTTCTAGCTTTGTCTAGTTTTGGTCCCTTTTCTTGAAAATGTCCTTCTTTAGCTACAAAAAACAATTTATACTTTATACATACCAAATATCTTTATATTTAACCAAAAGATAACAAAAATATATTGAAATAATATATATATATATATATATATATATATATATATATATATCAATATCATTGAGACATGTAACATTTTTCCATTCCCATGATTAGATACAACCTATTTGATGCTTAACTTCCTTCTTTCCTTTAGATCCCACAATGTCATCAAAATGTGATTACCACATCATTCATATCAAGGAACCATAAATAGATGTATTTGGAGTTTAATTATTCAAGTACTTGATGTAGTGTCAAGCATTTGACTTTACCATCTCAATGATCTTCAAAGTACTTAAGGCAACTTCATTTCCTATGATCCTTGTCTTTGCATTGATTGCAACTTCCTTTTTTGAATCATGGTTTCATGGAACAGATGACACACCAATTCTATTCCTTCATAATGGGAAGTTTTGACCGAAATTGTTCCTTTGCATTTAGGATTTGAATGTTCTCTCTTCATTCCACCAACATTTATGAATGCAATAATTGGAATTGGATATATATATATATATATATATATATATATATATGTATGTATGTATATATATATATATATAGCAATATCATTGAGACATGTAACATTTTTCCATTCCCATGATTAGATCCAACCTATTTTATGCTTAACTTCCTTCTTTCCTTTAGATCCCACAATGTCAACAAAATGTGATTACCACATCATTCATATCAAGGAACCATAAATAAATGTATTTGGAGTTTAATTATTCAAGTACTTGATGTAGTGTCAAGCATTTGACTTTACCATTTCAATGATCTTCAAAGTACTTAAGGCAACTTCATTTCCTATGATCCATATCTTTGCATTGATTGCAACTTCCTTTTTTGAATCATGGTTGCATGGAATAGATGACACACCAATTCCATTCCTTCATAATGGGAAGTTTTGACCGAAATTGTTCCTTTGCATTTAGGATTTGAATGTTCTCTCTTCATTCCACCACCATTTATGAATGCAATAATTGGAATTGGATAAGAAATCTAATTCCTAGTTAGTTTCCTCAATTTGAAGAAGTTTTAATAATCAATGTTTTTCTCCATACTATTTATATGATAAATCAAGTCGAAACTATCACAAGAACAAATGAGAGATCCAAGCACAAGATCTATAACATGACTCTTGTCAAGGTAATCTTGAGATTCTTGAGTTTGTCTATGTAACTCTCATTGATTACATATAAACTCTTTTCTTCAATTTGAATGCAGTTAGGAACTTTTTATGATTTTTAAATCACCCTTGCATTGCCTTTTGGTGAAATGTTTCAACATTTCACTCATTCCCTTTTGGTGAAACATTTCACTCGATTTCAATTCATTTCTTATGTTCACATGTTCACAAAATCATTTTGGAACATAGAGGGCATAAACCTAATGATGCAAGAGACCTTATTTGACAAATCTACATTTTATGGGAATAATAACTTATTCAAACTTGATGCATTATTGATTTGAAGGGACATAGACCTAATAACTTTCCCAATATCAAAATTCTGGAAGATTACATAGCAAATAAGCTATTCCCAATAGAGAAAAAAGAGAAGCTAAATTTTTGAAAGTACGAGAGGTCGTGGGAGAGGATTCCATATAACCTAAGAGAGAAAGTATAAATAAGTGATTTAATCCTTAATTATTAACCCAATATTAAATTAAGGTTAGGACCCATAAATACGATTCGTAATATGTAGAGGGATGACGTAATCATATCAAAAATCTATTTTAGGTAGGTAAGTCACTTTACCAATTTCAATCATAATGAAACTCCTAGATCTTTTAAGATTCATTGTACAATCAATTTTGTGTTGAATTATGCTCCTTGATTTGTGACTGGGATGTCGAGGATCACAAACAAGATGTGATAACCATGCAAACCCACATGACATCCTCGAGGTCGTTTATGATCTCATATTGACGTGTCGGTTAACCACATACACTCCATCAACAACCATAAATGTCAAGTATGTGCCATCATCTCATCTTTTTAGTCCCAAATTAGCATGTTGGTTAACCATACACGCTCCACTAACGGCTTATAAAGAAATGATGTGTGTTTTCATGGATTAGCAAACACTTTAACATTTTTCCTAAAGTAACTAACGTGAGATTTTATGCAAGGTGCTAGTACTTTATACATTATACTTTTAATGTGATTAGTGACCTATCAAACATGTTCGGCTAACGACCATCCACCACACAAAGAATCGGTGGATGAAATGATATACATTTGACGATCATTTTATAGGTCGTTTTCTTATACATATCTTATAATGTGGCTTTGTAAATAAGGCCTACTAGGGATGTGATATAATTTTAGTTAGAAATATAGTATTATACTCTTACACATATGTATAGGGTGTATTTTAAAACATTTTCGAAGCACAAGGTTTAAATTTAATTATCTGAATTAACATTTAATTAATTAATCTTCTAAACCAACTTTGAGTTTAATATTCGTCTTTTAATTAGAGCATTAATTAAATATATTAAAATCCTTT